>NC_091392.1:106432570-106629027 GCF_032191515.1 Phaenicophaeus curvirostris
ATACACAAACCTGATGTTGAAACTACCTCAAATGCTATGAGCCTATTGGCACTTTAAAGGACCATAGAAGTGTAGCTACCTGAACACAAATAAGGGGAACAGGCACTAGTACTTACAATTTCTCCTCTTTTATAATATAAGACCTGAGATGTGGACTGTAATTTGCTATTCAGCCGTTGTTCAACTCTAAACAGAAATGGAAACAAGCCAATTTGCTTGGCAGCTATCATTCTCTAAGATGTTATAGTAATTATCAACATTAGATAAGCAAGAGTGAATTAAAGTCTAACAATCAGATTTTCCCCTTCTCTCATGGTAGTCTCCACTACAAGCCCTTAAATTTCAGGAAACTCAGCTTTTAAAATAATTCTGCATTAAGTCATGCCAGCACAAATCCGGGTTAAGACAGACACATTATCTATGACAAATAATATAAAGGTAAACCAAAATTATGCCAGGATTTCAGCCGAGAAACCTTCAAAGACAAATCTGATGTTTGATCAAACATATCCAAGTAGTAAATTCCTGAAGCTGGGATTTGCACAGGCATTGTCCAGAGGATCACAAAGCATGCATTAATGAAGGACGCATCTGCATCGAACAATGCATTCCCATGTGAAGATATCTAAACAACTCTAGGCAGCACAAATGCTCAGTGCCCTAGCTGTCTCTGCCTGCTCTGTGAAATGCAGGCAGATGGTCACAGCCTCCCAGCAGGAGAATCAGAGCGTAGTCAGGTATCTCTGCACTGCATGGCATTCTTATGGGGAAACTCTACAAGTGGAGTTCCAAAGCACCTGGTAGGGACACTATACCCAGCCAGACAGGTTTGTTTTGATGACATATACACATATAGACAGCTGTTATACACACTCACGCACATTTTTGTGCCTTCATACCTTTTTCTCTCACTTTCCAGTTATAACTGCAGATTTGTTGTTAGCATTATGTATTTGCTACCAAAATTCATTTAATCATTTTCCCATATTATAACAAAATAAAAAAAAAAGAGGTTTGTCTCAAACTAAAAAACACATGATATCCTGGCTTACGCAGAGTAGTTACACATGAATTCGAAACATTTCCTCTTTCAATCCACAGATTGCTACTGTGACACCTACTCAGAAAAACAAAACAGTACACAACAATCTCTGCTGATGTTCAGTTCGCCTGCACAAAGCAAACAAAAGCTAATGCCAGCAGACTCACACCACCAGGATATTCTAAACCCCATCTAGAACTTTAAAACCACTGTATAGAAAGAGTTTTGTTTCTCGAAATCTTAGTTTAGTATTACATGTTAGTACTTTGCAGATTTTAAAGTTAAAGAATCATGTTAGTATTCTGTTGCGCTGTCACCCAACAAAGACCCTTCAGACACAAAAGCCACTTTTGCAATAAAAGTATTTGTGCAGCTTAGTCCACTCAGCTTCCCTGCATGTGAATCGTCAAACTAAGCGAGTTGAAAGAAACACAGCAGGGACAAAAATAATATTCTTTCAAGACACACCACTTCTCCCCCACATCTGTTTAGGCTGAAGATAAGCATAACTAAACTCCAAGAACATTACTCTCCTTCTTACCCTTTGAAGAAGGTTGATGACATGTAACAAAGTTAAACCTGCATCTTGTTTTTTTGTTTGTTCTGCACACCCATTTTTCCTTTTCTCCCCTTTGCTACCAGTCTTTCAGTCTACTTCAGAAGAACAGACCCTGTAATCCATATACATCACTCCTGAAAAAATTCTGGGACAGACACCACAGCTGAACTCCAAACTGCACTCAAACCAGTGGTTTCTGTGAGTTGACTGAACTTAGCAAGAAGCATAAGCACATTTGAATGAAATAAAATGATAGTTTAACCTAAAAGACTAAAAATCTACCATCAAAAATAATTATGATGGAGACCTGATTTCTGATAAAAACCATAAAAGTTTTGTGACACAGTAACTAACTTCCTCATTTAGAAACTTAGCAGTTAACCAACTAAGACAGACCATAGATTAAGCTTTCTGTAGAGCAGCCTTCTCTATAAAGGTCTAAAATAATAACCTTTTTTTCTCCCCCAAAAAATGCATCATTACCAGGCTGTTGTCCAAATACAATAAAGGTTACAAAAAACCCCACCCCAGTGCCAGGAACTTGAAACTATGTTTCAAGGCTGAAACATATCACAACACTGATCCAGGAAGAAGTCTGTTGAGTATATTACAGACAGGGATGGCCTCCGATTTGCTCATTTCTAATTACTCATCTTTCTTAACCAAGATAATCAACATTATCATCTATACAGATGTCAGAAGACACTAAGATTCACAAATACTAAATTATAATATAATTAAGTGCAGCTATTTCTGTAGTGTTCTGTTTAGAGCACATTAAAGAAAGTCAGTTTCAGAGGGGAGGCAGGTGGTTAAACCTTGGGCTGCATCAGTTTCAAGCTCACAGATTTTTCATAGACAGCTTTAAACAATCAGATGCTGGCACAAAAGGAAACAGAACAAAGCACTAAAACATGACACCTTTTCAAAGAAGGAAATTGTAAAGCCTACTTCCAGAATTTCATACGTAGACTTAAAGTATCATTCAGGTTGGAAAAGCCCTTTAAGATCATTGAGTCCAACTGCAAACCTAACATGGCCAAGTCCCCTGTCTACCCTTCTACACGCATCTGCAACGCACCTGCATCCTGATTCACCTCCTTATGAGGACAGGATAGTCAGGAAAGATGAAAGCGATGCTGCACATTCCTCTTAAATCAGACAGCACCTAACACATGGGAGTTAACAGGGTGCTGCAAACAGTGGGAGTACTTTAACGTCCTGCAAGATGCTGAGCCATGACTAATAGCCTGCCTGTTCTTGAACAGCAACTATTTCCTTCTTTACTGAGAGAGAAGTTACGCATGCGTAACAACAATAAAAATGAGCAAGCCTTAAGCACTGTCTTAACTGTTGCACAAATATCTTCCTAGATTAGCCTATTTCAATTCTTGAATTACTTAAAAATACATAGACATGTTTTACTTGTTTGGATTTTTAAATGTTATTAAATAAAAAGGCAAATTCCTAGCAACATTTACACTTATAAATAAGTGTGAGATAGTACATCTACAGAGCTGATACAACTTGCAGTTGATTCTGTTCAGCAAATACCCATGTTGTAATGCATCCACACTTCATTAAAATATAAACAGGAAGTTTGTTTGAAAACGTCTAGCATAATACTCTAAGTTAGGGACTTATCCGTCTCATTCCCAACCCAGGCCTGCCAAATAACTGTTATTTTACATGTATGTAAATCATAATCTTTGCCACAGGACAATACAGGAGTGCAATAGATATGTCAAAAGTAGGAAGGCCATGGATATGGCAAAGGGCTGGCTCACGCAGTTGTTCACCTAAAAAGATCCTACAACGGTTCCTTATAATAAAGTCACTTACACAGCCTCTGCTGCTCTTAAGCCTCCTATCCCTATAAAAGCAGTAACAGCACATCTTTTCAAAGTGGTACACAGAACACAGAATATCAGAAATCAAAATATTTTGCTGCCAGAATGATTAAAGTTATTAGCAGTTTTCTTTTCCTATGCAAAATAAAAAATTAAGAATGACTCATGCCATTTCAGGTGACTTTCATCAGTATTCAGTTCAAGTAGCCTTTTAAAATTAGCTGAAAATGTAGAAGATTATTCAAATTAGTCTGCTGTGCAGATTAGGTCTTTACTATTATCAAGTCTACTTAGAGTTCCAGAGAAAGGAAGAAAACCAACCAACCAAATAAACCTGTTCCAGCTAAAATACATGATCATTTTGCAAAACAACATCCATAACAAGTAACTGACAAATCCACAGCTTATCTCAAAGCATAGAAACCATCAACATTACATTAATATGCTCTTCCCCACCCTCATTTTAAAGGCTAGAGGAACATCTTGATTCCACTTCATATTGAGAACTATAAGCCTATCATTTTAAAGCAGTAAGAAAACTCAAGCAGACTACCAGGTTGTCTTATTGTTGCTCTGAGTTTTATCACGAAGTGCAAATACACAAGCAAGTCTCTTCTAAACAAAAGCATAAAGCATGCAAATTACTACTGAAGTATGAAAATAGTTTTCAGAATAAAATATATTGACTCTAGTAGCAAAGACCTTAAATGCATTTTTTTTAATTAAAACACAGTACTAAGTCAGTATTTAAAAGCGATTTCAATTTGCTAATGGATTTTTCAGATTTCTGTAAGACAAGAACTAAATTTAGTTACCTATACATGCATTAAAAGTCAAATGCACATCAGAAACAGTGCATGGAGTAAGTATCCTTATAGCCACCCACATTCCAATCAGTTTTATGCTTCTAGGGTTCAGAATAAGCAACTAGATCACTGAGTGTAGTGCTTGTATCACACAGCACTTTAGCCTCAGAGAGAGGCTTAAGACCTTTAGTGTGCTTTCACATATATCAGAGAGACAGCAAATCTTCCTGTCCTCAAGAGATGGGACTGCTCACATAACAGTGTAATGATCTTCATATTCAATTGCTCCATTCCAATACAGACTACTCAAGGTGCTCACATACTTGTACAACTGGGAAGTAATACTTTTCAAATTACTGGTTGCCCCCAAGACCAAGCAACAATATTTATACTTTCAAAGAAATCCTTATTTGACTTCATAAAAAGGAAATAAGTTTCCTACTGCTCATTCATGCCCAGCACTTAATTCATACATGGAGAAGAGCAAAAAGATGAGTAAATTCTTTAGCAAAGCAAGGTTTGAATGTCTAAAAATGTAACTCTGAAGGCCAGAGATAATGCTTACAAGACTAGTCTTTAAAAGATGGATAAGATTCCTACTTTATAATTTGCAAATGAAGCCAGTTTTATGAAGTTACATGTATTATCACCTCATGAAATAAAAAATAAACAATCCTGATTATTTGTAGTGAAAGTGAAACATCAATCTGCTTCCAAAGAAACCTACTATGCTTTAAAACTTGCAATTTAACTAAGATTTATACCCCTCTAACTGTTAAGCAAAACCCCTGAATAAAAACAGAATAAAACCTTCTGATCTTAATTAACACCACCGCATTTCAGAAGCTCTTGAAAGGGGGAGGGGTTCATCTTTCTGTCTAAGAAGCAGGCACTAGCACACACACAGCACCCACCTTTCCTGGAAATGAGTTACTTGGGAACCTAATAAACTGGTTCGGCCAGCAAAATAACTTTCTACACATACACGTTTTCAAACCTCAGCCATTACGAAAGCTGCGAGATAAGCTCAATTTGCGCTAAGGAGCCTCGGAGGGAAATTCGCATAGGGCGGCTTGCGTTAAAAGCGTTTACCTTCGATGTTCAGCTCGAAACAAACGTGGCAGAACGAGAGCGTTTCCTTCTCGGTGCCCAGTTTGCAGACGCTGCAGACGTTGTCATCGTCCAGGTCGATGCTCACAAACTGCTCCTCGTTCATAGTGCCCTTGGAAGGAGGAGGGAGGGGGGGGGAAGGGGGTAAGACAAGGGAAAAGTCGCTAAGGGCTCAACACCTCCCCGCTCCCGGCGAAGTTTCCCCCTCGGAGCGCGGGGGCGGCTCGCACCGATTCCCACCGCCCATATTCCCCACCTTTCTTTCCTTCCTGACTGCCTGCCCCGTCCCGCTCCCCGCCAGCCGGACCCCCCCGGGGCTGCCCCGCTCACCCCGCTCCGCTCCGCTATTGTCCGGCGCCGCCGCGGCAGCCGCGCGCCAGGCGCCGCCCGCCCCTTCCGGGCCGAACCAAGTCTCCCGCGGGACGGGGGGGTAGGGGGGGTGGGGAAAGGGGGAGAGACCCGCGCTCCGCTGCTCCCCGCCTCAGAACGCTGCGGTGAAGGACGGGGAGGCGGAGCGAGCTACGGCGGCTGCCGCCTCGCCGCTGCTTCGTGCGGCCACAAAGGACAGGAGACGCCGCCAACCGCCACCCCCCCGCGGCGCCGCTTGGGCTCGCCCAGAGCGAGGCGGTCGCACCGCCCCTGCGCGGGGGAACAGAGAGGGAAGAGAGCAGGGTGTTCCGCCCTCCGCCCCGCCCACAGCCCCTAGCCCCGCCCACAGCAACAGTCACAGTCATGTAGCCACGCCCACTTCCCCCCAAAAGCCCCGCCCACAACCCGCAGCCCCGCCCACAGACTCCCCGTCATATAGTCACGCCCACGCTCCCATAGCCCCGCCCACAGCCCTCTTAGCCCCGCCCACAATCATCTTAGCCCCGCCCCGGTTGGGTAGATGGCGGGGAGGGAGGTGGTGTTGCTCCTGTGGGGTCTTATGCCGGCTTTATCCGCCGTGCACTGACATTGAATTAGCCGATGGTGTGTGATACCGAGCACGCTTGGGATTCGTGTTGGCTAGGTTTTGTTAGAAGCGCGAAATCCATTTGCGTGTCGGGATTGAGGGCTCCCTGCTGGAGTGTTTCAGGGTTTGCTGAATGGCAGGGGAGAAGCTGCCGAGGTTCACTGCCACACGTGTGTGCAGAGCTGGCAGATCCCTGATGAGGTATAACTGGTGTCCTTTCACAGTGCAGGGGGGGTTTACTCTTAACCGAGGCTTTCTAGGAATTAAAAATGGCTCAGTTTCCACAATGTTCCCAGAAAAATGGAAAAAAATGGGGGAAAAAGGCATGGGAAAACTGAGAAGTTTGATTTTTACCATTAAGAGCAGGTATTCATATGAAATCCTATATTATATGACATATGATACTTACGTGGCATACTTATTTTTGTCTCTGTGAGGAACAGTCACAAAACATAATAGACTGTTAATTGCAAACAGAATAAAATAAGTATAAATAAAATAAAAGTTACAATAGTTCTGAAGCTTTTTTTGCAAACCGACCCCCATACCAGCACCAGTGTAAACCAATCATTTGGGTATTAAAACCACTCCATTGCAAATAATGCTTTCTCATAATGAGAACACAATCTAACTATGAGTACACGATGTAAAAGGAGCTTATTAATGATGTCCAGATTATAATTAATTATTAGTGTTTACTGTTTTACCCTGCACGGACTGTTGTTACTTTTCGCTTTGTGTACTTACGGAGGAGGGAAAGAAAAGAGTTACTGCAGGATTAAAAGCTGGGGTGTGAGAAGGGAAAAAGAGGAGAAAGAGGAGAAGGGAGAATGTGCCCGGGACAGAAACAGTTGTAAAGTCACAAGTGTGCATATTTGACATGATGGAAAATACCCAGTACTGGGAGTATGATCTAAATGGGAAGTAAAACCATGCCAGATTTGTGCTTGCACTTCATAGATGAAGCCACAGCTGCTGGATTGTATTGTCTTGAGAATTTCCACAACTGATGGAACTTATGTACAACATGTTCCTACGTGTCAAAGCAGGTTATTTATGAATGAGCTAAACAATCTTCCAGAATTTCCTCCATCAAAACATGTCTCTCTGTAGCTTTTATTGTTTATTTCACTGTATTTTCTTGTGGCATTTTCTTCAATTTTATCAAAAAAATAGAAAGAAAGAAATTACCATGCTGTGCTAGAGTCCATTTCTCTTAAGTAGCGAGTAGACTTTACATTTGATTTTACTGGAGGGTGACCGAGCATATTTCATTCCAGGGCTTCCCAAAATCTTCTTCAAACTGTTTCTTCCATGGGCTGAGGCTGGACTCATGAAGGCGGGGGGAGGGAAGTTGTGTTTCTTTGTCCCCTCGTCCTCTGCTTCTTTTGGTATACATTAAAAAGGGCAAAGAAGCAGCATCTGGACTTCATTGCAAAGCAGAAAAAACAATGCAAGCCTGGGGCATAGGATGTCAAAACAGAAGGGAGAGACTGGACAGATGATAGTAGAGGATTATAAAATCTCAAAATGTTGGAGTATTTTCCCCTACAGAACCTAGTGTAGATCAAAAGCTATTGAGTCTCAACATCTCATCACCACAGTGCAGCAGCAGCTGTGAAAACCAACAGAAAAAATATCATTAATGTTGTTAATAGATGACAACGTGAGAGACAGCATGGCTCTTGGTAACTGAGCTGCTTTTTTTGTAAAAAGTTGCTCTAAAGCATAAAGGTGATTCCATTAAAAATAGTGAAAGAAAACTAATGTTTTGAAAAAACCCTAGTAAATTCCAAGGTGAAGATTGTCTGTGGAATCTTAATTACTGCCCATGATTTGGATAATATGTATGCATACTCATACTTTCCCACCTTGGTTCCTCAGTGCATGTTATCTAGCTAAGAGTTTGCTTGCATTGGGAAATTGTTTTAGTAGCAAACAAAGCTGTTTCATGTTTTTATATTTTTTTGTCCTATTGAGATTGCATTTTCCTAATAGGGAGGCTTTGGCAGTGATCATTTTTTAATATTCCCGTTGCTTCACCTTCTTCCAGCTGTTTGGTTGTGTTCCCACACTATTTTCCCACTATGTTTCAGTGTTCATGAGATGACACAAGGGACTAGATCACTGATTTAAAATTACTTCTAACTCAAGTAGATTCACTACTTTGCTTCAAGGTACAGCCCAACAAGTACTTGTAGGAAGGCAGCTGAATGAGTAATGCACAGATGAAAATGAGTACTATGGCCCGTGTATCGTGAAATCATGGCTTGAGCTTCATTCAAATCTGCTGTCTAAATAGCTACAAATTATAATTGAAAGCCTGTGACAGTGTTTTACAGGAATACTTCAGTTCAGTTTCCCGAGTGAAGGTTTAGAAGTTCTAAAGCTAAAAGACATTTTTACTGAAAAAGAAGAGTCCAAGGAGAGGTAGAATTGCTTGGGAACTGTTGAAAATACTGCAGCAAATGCACAGTGGAGATAACGAATAGCATTGGCACTGCCCGAATGAAGGTATCTGTGTAGGTTTCTGTGTGTGTATTAGGAGAGACTCAGTAAAGGAGAAAAATTTCTAAATAACTTGAATTTGAAACTCCCAGTCTAGGTGGGTTAGATCTGCCCCCTTGAAAACACCTAAAATGTAACATTTCAAAATCAGCTGGACTTCTTTCACTTCCTTCTCAGCTGTTTTCTCTCTGCTCTGCCCTGCGCTTGGGGATTTTTTTTTCCCCTCTGTATATCAGGTGACTGGGGCTTTTTCAGGCACTCTGGCAGATCTTCATGTTCTTCAGGCAGTTCTCTCTCTACCACTAATAAACACATATTTTCTCCAACTTTTTTTGTATTCTGCTGTTTTGGTTTTTTTTCCTGCTTTCCTTTACATGTTCCTTGCTTTCTTTTACAGATCTCTTGTTTCTCTGACCTTTCCCAGTCTAATTTATCTTTAACCCCAGGAAGATTGAACAAATACAGATAAGAATACTTTACTGTACTACCCATCTTTACTTCTCTATTTTGTAATCTATTATCTCTTCTTATTTTTCCAGTCCGCTTTTGACTTCACTTAGTGTGCAACCTTTCCTATAATGTATTGTTTTAAATGTTGTTAACTACTCTTAGTCCCCATAGTGTGTGGTATAAACCCTAACTGAAAAGAGGTAGTTCCACTTTCCTTCTCCCTGTCATTTCCTTTTTGTTGCATCTGAAGCTCTTATGGCTGCTTGAAGGTCAACGGAGTCAGTGAGGTGATTCAAAAGTAAAAAAAAATCCTAAAAAAACCTCCCAACGTTTCTTAATCAGCTCATTAAAATATCTTCAGCTATGTTATTGCTCGAGTTGGTGTAAGGGTTTTTGAGGGATAGGAGTGTGACCTTCCACCAGTTTGAAATTGTGTCAAACTTGATGTAACATGACCAGTCTTATCTGTTGCTGTTGCTTTCTGTTCATTTATACTGTCTCTTTGCTATATCTTCCCTCCAGGCCATGATCCCATGATCCTGCTTTTGACAGCAGTGCGAGGTGAAGTATTCCCTGTTGCTATCTTTTTTTTCTCCTGTTATTTTAATTTTTGTTCTGCTATGTGCTGAAAAGTAACCAATGTCAGTCAGATTCCTATCCAGTTCACTGCATGATTGCCCAGACATTCATTGTGTCAAGGTAGTAGAAGGAGTATAAAGCACTAGTAGAGGCTATGGAAGCCAACTGCATGAATACATGGATAAAGACAGCTTAAGTCTTTCTTCTCCTATCTTTTTTGGTTTTTCTCTTCTTCCTCTTGTGACCATTTTCCTTCAGTCTCTTTCCTTCATGTACATCCTATTCTACCATATGAAACCATCCAGCTTCTCCACTGCTTGTTCTGTAGAGCATTCCTGTCTATACTATGGCACACCACCAGTCTTTCTCTCTTATACGTTCTTCTTCTTCCTCTTGTGCTCACTGAATTGCATGTTTTTGTTCAACTTAGGTCTTCTCCTGTGGAAATTCAATTTTGTTCCTTAATCAGATACAGAAGATGTAGGCCTGTTCTGGACAGTCGGTAGACTCAGCACTGAACATGAAGAGACACTTCTAAGGAAAATTTTAAAAGCTAACCATGATACCACTGGCCTAATTCAGGGTTGTCATCTCAGTATACCAGCTAGAAAATTAGAGGCTATTCATTGTTTGGACTATTGCTTCATGATTGGCCCTTGAAATGAAATATCTGGCTAGCGTGAAAAATTATTCCTTGCAAAGACATGTCCTGTATTTTCTGAGGTTTAAAAACAAGTCAGTCATTGTGTATACCTTATAGGCCACAAAGTGCAGGAAGCTGAACTGTCCTGAAATTACTCCTGAGTCACAACACGCAAGGGTGGAGCAATAACAATTCGTGTTATAAACAAAAGCTAATACCAGCTCACTGACTACCATGGATCAGAGACATGATAAATCATTATGTGGGTATTTTAAAAAGTCATGAATGGGAGACAGAGGAGAGGGGTGACTACTCTGCCTTCATATGCTGGTAAAAGACTTCTTGGCAACTATTTTGTCTTGATTTTCTATTTGGAAATGTACACAACATTTCCTAATCCTTTCAAGATCTCATTGATTCATTATAATGATGAAATAGTACTTTACCTCTAAATGATGTTTATGCATTTCTTTTTTATCCATAGATTTAAGTATCTTTTAGAATGTCTTGCCCTTTTAATGATCAACAATGTTCTTTAAAGCTCTACACTTTTTCTTTCAAGGGTAACTGAACGTGTTGTCTACTGCCACAGCCCTGTTTCTAGCACTGTCTCATTTTCCTCCTTGATTGTCACAACAATCTACAAATTTGTCAGATTTGTAGTGACTGAAAGTGACTACAAGTCACTGAGAGTGCTGTCTCAAACAGAGCACACCTTCCTCCTGCCCAAATTCACCTTAACCCTCTGTGATCTCTCAGTATCAGGTGTCAGTGTAAACAATTCCATTGTTTCCAAATCAAGGCTTCATATTGGCTTTTGGATTTTGTCCGATGTGACTTCTAATTCTTGGCTATTTCTTTTGTTAATCAGCCTTTCATCAGGATCTGTAAAACATCCCCTGAGAGTCTGACAGCTGTGAGCCCTTTCCCTAGTTCTCTTACCCATGAACTTGACTTTGTCTCACATCTTACTCTGGTGGTTCATGGGTCTTCATCTCTCTCCTGGCCTGTCTTTCCACACCCAGTCCAAATCAGTACCTTTTTGCCACCTCCTTGAGGGCAGTTACCGCAGCTCAGCACAGTACATTCGAGTCCTGGCTTTTCTCTCAAATATCTCTTTCTTCCTCTTTCGACTATGAATGCTGCGCTGCCCTTCCAGCCATTTAGGCCTTTAATTTGAATACTGCTTGCAGTCTTTCTATATCTATACATGAAAACTCTGTCTGTAGCATCTTGTTTCTTTCTGCATGTCAGTTCCAAGATTCAGCCTTGTTGATTGCCTCAGCTCCCCTGTCACTTCACACCTCAGCTATTACCAACTTCTCTCTCTGACTCCTGTGACTTCCACTGTGTTCTCCAAAAGCTCATTCAGAATTGCACTGTGAGGATTATCTTCCTTGCTGACATAACGTCTATGTCTCTCTTGTGGATTTCTGTTTCATCAGCATCAAAGGCAAACTTATTGTCCTCTTCAAAGTTTCTGATAATTGACTCTGTACTGCATCAGCTTTATTGTCGCATTGAGCATCAGCCCCCATGTTCTCTCTGTCAGTAATACTAGCCTTCACTGTCTCATTAGTATGTCTCACTCATAATCACCTTTGGCCTTTTTGCAAAATACCTTCTCCTTTGCTCGATGTTCCTTACCAACTCTAAAGGAATTAGTTCTATACTGTCATCTCACCCAGGACTTCTGCACTGTTGCCTAGAGCTGTTGCCCAGAGGTGAACACAGAAAATGCAGTCATCGTGCTCTGTGCCCTTCATTCTTTTCACCATTCTTTTCACTATTTATCCAGTTGTGCTACACCTTGTATTTTTGCAAACCTATAAACCCTAGTCTTTGTTTTGTTACAAATACTTATGTTGTTTTTATGAAAACCTTACAGCTGCCAAGCTGTGATCTGCTGAAAAACATCTTAAGCAGCCTGTAGCCTCATGTTGTTTGAGTGAAACTTTCACTAAAGTTTTGCCTTATTGGTATGTAGCATTGCCTGAGAAATTTTTTGACGTGCCAGATTGCCACTAGCTGCCAAAATATGAGGACCACTGAGTAGCCCAGAAAGCTATGATTTTTGATAAGGACAGTTTTTGTAATAATACGTTATAACAACATCATTGCTGCATTATTGAACCTACATATATACCTTTAGCATTATGAAACTTTTTTTGGTCTTTAATGGCTTTCCACATGTTGAAATATCAACCCGAAGAGTGTACAACAAGATAGTTATGTATCTGAGAGAGCAGAAAGATGTATAATCACTGTTTACTATAGAGATTAAGGTGTGGCTCCTGAAGTAAGTACATGTTTCAGTATCTTAGTAAATGCTCTATACTTACCTAGAATAAAAATAGCATTAGTTGTCCTATCAGAATACAGAGTATGCTGTCTTCATATGACAGTCTTCTGTAGCAGCAAATGCAAGGACAACAGCATCCTCATGCTACTGTCCTCTCAGTTGTTAATGTTTCTTTTTTTTTAATCCTGAAACTGCTTTTTAACAGGACATTTACAAGATCCCTCTGAGCCTTCTCTGCTCGAGGCTGAACAGTCACAACTCTCTCAGTGTGTCTCCATAGGACAGATGCCTTCAATCATTGTGGCACTCCATCAGTTTCTCTCCAGTGACTCTATATCTCTCTTGTACTGGAGAGCACTAGATCCAGCCCTCTAGGTGTGTCTTACCAGGTCTGAGCAGAAGGGAAGGACTGCTTCACTTGACCTGCTGGCAACACTTTCTAATTTAGCTCAGAAGGCTGTTGGCCTTCTCTACTGCAAAGACATATTGCTGGATTATATTTCACTTCTTGCCTACCAGAAACCTCAGCTCCTTTTCTACGAAGCTGCTTTCCAGATAGTCAGTGTCCACCTTGTCCTGGTTTATTCCTTCTGAGCTGCAGTACTTAGTACTTCTATTTGTTGAACTTCATGAGACTCCTATCACCCCATTTCACCAGCCTGTTGAGGAGCATCTGAAAGGAAGGACAACCTTCTTGTGTCTCAGCCACAATTCCCGATCTGTCGCGAACTGCAAACTGGCTGGAGATGCACTCTGTCCTGTCTCATCCAGGTGGCTAATGAAGGTGGTGAGCAGTATTGGCTCTGCATCAGCTCCTGGTGTACACTGTTAGGTTTCCAGCTGAACTTCATGCTGCTAATCACAAATTTTTGAGCGCAGTTCAGCCAGTTTCTAATCTATCTCACATGCTTTTATCTAGTCCATATTTCATCAGTTTCTCTTTAAGGATGTTATCAGAGACAGCGTTGAAACCCTTATTAAAGTCAAGATAAAGAAATCACTGCTTTTCCCTCATCCACTGAACTAGGTGTTTTTATTGAAGAAGGCGCTCAGGTTGGTGAGGTATGATTTTCCCTTTACAAATCCTTTCTGGTCCTAGTCATCTTCTTGTCGTTCATGTATTTGGATTATTTGTCCTATTACCTTTCTAGGGATCAAGGTGAGTCTGACCAGCCTGTAGTTCTCTTCACACTCCTTGTGGCCCTTCTTGAAGGTAGGAGACATTTACTTTCTTGCAGTCCCCAGAAACCTCTCCTCATTGCCATAGCCTTTCAAAGATGACTGAGAGTGGCCTCACAGTGACATTGGCCAGCTCCCTCAGTAGTTGTGGGTAGATCCGATTATGTTACAGGGCCTTGGGATGTCCAGGTTGTTTATATGCTCCCTAACCTGATTCTCCTCTAATGATTCTCTTGCTCCAGACTTTGCCACTAGTCTCACAGGCCTGGGATTCCTGCAAGCTGGTCTTTGCTGGTGGTCGAAGACATTACATACAATGGCCTTTTCCATGTCCTTTATCATCAGATCCCTTGCCCTGTTCAGTAGTGGGCCCACATTTTGCCTGGTCTTCTTTTTGTTGCTGATGTACCTGTAGGAGCTCTTCTTTACATCCCTCACCAGATTCAACTCCAGTTGGTTTTTGGGTTTCCTAACCCCATCCCTATTTTATTGATTCAATTTATCAGCCTCTGAAAAATGCAAGCGACGCCCCATGCAGCTGCCCAATAGGTATGTTTTCTCTATTAAACTTAATGGGAAGCAGAGGCTGTGTTCAGTTGTGTCTTTTTACTTAATTACAATTATAATGGCACATCACTGTATGTACAGGCTGAGCCTTAATCTCCAAAGAGTGTCAGTTAGTATTAGGCTCATTGTTGACAGTGGCCTAGTTTCCATTGATGGATTCATTAAAAGTTTTAGTCAGCAAAGTCAGGAAAAAGTAGTGACTGATGGTCCTGAACTGAAATAAGAGGAAAAAAGAAAAAGCTCAAACCCAACCCGTTTTGTTAATCCATCCATGTACACGAAACAGCACAGCAGGATTGAGGAACTAATCCCATTTCAAATCAGATGCCTGCTGGTTGTATTTAATGAGTGTTATGTCTGTTTCTTAACCCTAAAATATCTTAATGTTTTAAACAGCATTCTATTTTTTTTTATTGCACTTTTTTTGATATATTTGGATAAGCTACTTGCTTCTATAACTGGACCAAAGATGGACTGCTAACTACCATCTCTACTGCCAAACTGCATGCCAAACTTCATTCATTTGGAAATACCCAGAAAATGGAATTAGCATAGAGTTCTGTGAGCACTGGTACTGATGAAATTTCCTGCATATTTGAACCTTGTGAGTAAACTGTGGTGTGCAGGAAGGGTAAAATCATGTAGAAGATTGTCTTAGGGTTGAGACATTCAAAATGTCTCTCTCCTCACAAGTCTCTAGTATTTAAGAAGCATTATGCTCTCATACTGCGCTCCTGTCCTGTGTTGGGTGCTTTTAGGAACATTTTCATTAAATTTGCAAAAAAGTGTTGAGGCTTTTGTGTCTCTGCCAAATACGACTGAAACTGGAGAAGAATCTAAAATTTATTAACAGTGGTTAAGGAGGATGACTACAGATACACTCTGTGAACAGACCACCATATTTATTCCCAAGCGCGTGGTGAGGCACTCTGATCTTGTGGTCCCCAGAAGTTAATCAGCAAATCAAATGTGTTGTGGACCCTTTCCCTGAAGAGCTCTGGCTCTCATGGTAAGAGGTGAATTTTTTTTTTCCTTAACAGTTATGCAATATACTGAAAATAAGCAATTGTGTGTTACAGATATGACTTGACAAATGGATGTGTTTCCATACTCTGAAATGTAAACAAATGAAGACTACATGAAATTAGAACTAAAATGAAATCACAAAATAAAAGAAAAAATATATCAAGAGTAAAGTAAAAGCTGTATTATTTAGTAAAGTAAAATCTTGATTCCAGAAAAATACTGATAACAAAATTACCTACTGGGATAGAAATCTGGCATAATTTATTTAAGTTCCATGACCACATGTCAGGAAGAATTTGGCATCTGCAGTTGGGAGCCTCTGCATGACCTCTAAGCTTAAGGACAGAGAAAAACTTGAGGTAGTTGATGTATCCTTATATTGTTGTAATAGTATAAAAATATCTTTATTTAAATAAAGTAATCAGATATGATTGTACCACCTTAACACAAGTAAGGAAAATTCACTCATGCCAAACTGGCTCCAAGTTTTTGCTACTTGGCCTTCAGACTGTTGCTTCTAATCTGTTTTGTGCCTGTGGGAAGCCTAAGTTCACATCTGTCTTGCAACCAGATTTTTTCAGATACTATAACTTTTGCTTGTCTTAATTAATGCTCAGTTGCCTTAGTCACCCTTATATGCTGTAGCACTGCTCACATGCTATCATCACTGATACCATACCCATTAGGACTGATGGATTTCCAGATGACATATGTCTCGATTTTTTTAGAAGATAATTTTTTTTTAAAAAACAAAGCAAATATCATATGTCTACTTAACCAATTAACAAGCTTAATATTCTCATATATGAAGTGATTTTGGAAGGTAATGCATTAAGGCACAGACTGTCCAGAATATGAAGAAAAATACTCAGGTAACTGAAGAAATATCGGCAATAGGTCATTCCCACTGTTTGTGACAGATGAGTTCTCTGTAACACCTTCAGTGCTAAGAAAGATGTTTGCAGCAGTCCAGCTTATCATCATGCATAGTCCAGGCTGAGGAACGAAATCTAGAATCTCAAGCATGTGGATTGGTTAGTTGCTAGAGCAGTGGACTTGAAAATGACTATCAGTTTTCATTAAGATGGCCATTTTCACATTACTGTACAATCGTAGAATCATAGAATAGTTCGAGTCGGAAACAATGCTCGCATGGAGTCCAGAATAATGAAGAATTAGGTTTACATGATCCAATTCTATTGATTATTGGTATTAGCTTAATATTAGCCTGATAGCTATATGTTGATACTAGGGGAAATAGAAATATATTTATGTAAATTAATTATTGTGTAATGTGTAAGCTATGTAATATTAATGCATATTAAAAAGTTGTATTAGCGGTCAACAAAGATAAATTTTCTAGAACTGGACTATATCACTATAGATGGATCTGTTGGAAAAAGATATTTTGGAGAAAAGGAGCATTAGTTGTTAAACAAAGTTGTAAGCATTTTAATGCTGAGTAAAAATTTCATCTAAAGATTGTTCTTAAACTGATCAAACTTCTGCTGTGACACAGCTTCACCAACCGGTCTCTTTAACGTTTGCCACGCAGCTCCACTTCCATTAGCAGCAAGGCTTCCCAAATAAAGCAAGCATGGCTACATCTATGCTAGGGTGGGATTTTCTGTTTTAGTCTTCCTGGCCAGGCAGCAGCCAGCTGACAGCCACGTTTCTCCAAGAGCCATCTCACCAATTGCCAGGGAAGGGGTATAATAAATGCCAAGTTGCTTCGTGAAACTACCACATCACAAAGCTCCCTGTCTCTGCATTTTAAGACAGTAGTCTGACTTTTTTTTCAGACATCAGCTGTCATCTTAGTACTGCTTATTCTACTATATTATCGTGAATTTTTTAATTTTTTGCCCTTTTCATAATTCCTGGGAAGATAAATTATCCTCATTCCCCAAAATGTCTTAGATGTCATCTAGAAATATGTTAAAATAGTATAGAACATGTTAAAACAGGTAAAGACTCAATTAAACTAACAAACAAACAAACAAAACAAAACCTACATATACAGCTGTCTATGTATGGGAATGCCTACAGTAACTGTTAGTTCAACATCCTTTTCAGCCTAGACAACCTCAGCATCTTCTTTTGGTTTATTTGTTTAATCTTCAGGCTAGGGGAGTCTGTTCATGTATACAAGCAGCCAAAAGAGTCCGCTCAATAGCAGGGTATTTGCAATAGCACATCTGCAGAATACATGATGTCTTAATAACACTTGATGTCATGAAAAGGAAATTTGTGACTTCTCTGTTAAAGGTTAGTTAAATAAGGCTAATGCAGACACTTCACATAATTGACAATAAACCAATTTTTTGTGCATTTCAGACCTTGCACATTGTGATAAGTGACTCATACATGTGGCCGATCTGATATTTATCGTCATCCCAGATCATTGCTAATTTTCCATGTAGTTTGAATTCTTCTTCCTTCTGTGCAACAGCTTAAAAGGCAAACCATTTTAGTTGGATGAATCAGAAGTGTAAAAATTCTCCAAGTTTCTGTGTTACTAACATTCAGAAAAGAATAAAAATTTGCATACGCTTGGTTGTCAAGATTATGACAAGACTTATACATAGATGGAACTACAGGAAATTTCTGTCTGTAAATATATGGCATACATAAAGATATATTTCAGTAAAAAAAAAGCTGTACTCTATGGAGTAGAGCAACCAAAAGGATAAATGTGCTACAGCAATAGCACAGTAGTGTTGACCTACTTGAGCAAGCTGTACAATAACTAGTTTGCAGCTCTGGCTCTGTTTCAGTAAAACAGTGTGTGACCTCGCAGATCAGCATGTAATTTGAAACATAAAATGACCAGACATATCTTTTGGCAATGCAGCTATTAACTTGTTAACTTTATCTGCAACCCGCAAGGCCATCTCTTACATCACAGTGATGCAACATCTACTAATTGAAAGTCGATTTTGTGCCAGCCAAGGACACTGCCTGCAAAAAGCAGACACAAATGTGCCCGGGGGGAGACATTTTTATTATTTTTCCCTTGGGCTACCTTTCTCTACCTGCCATCTCTCTTTGCTATTCTCTCTCTCCATCTCTCCCACCTACTTGTACAGATAAAAACCCATAAAGTATAGTTTTATTGGCAGGGGCAAAAAAAAAAGGTGGAATGATATATGCTGGCCATATGGAATAGTTTTACTATGAGAAACTGAAATTTATTCCTTAGGATGTTTCTTGGCAAAGGAAACTAGTGAACAGGTGTGTCAAATAGAACTGCTAGTCTTTTTTTTTTGAAGGGAAACGTAACAACTGGCTTGATGAAATCTCGAGGACTAAAAAAATATCTCAATGAAACTTCTCTTACTTTTCAGGACAGGTTTATTTATTTGCTGTTTATATTCAAAAGACATGCAGGATTCAGACCTAACTTTTCGCAAATCTGCCAGTTGGTCTGACAGCTTTTAACATTTCTGTTTAGAGCTTTTTTAAAAATCCAGTTCACTCATTCACTGTCCTTCCTGATATATTTATCTAGGTTGCATTTTTATACAAGCTATGAAAAACCTAGCAGAAAAAGATGTTGACCTGGAGATTTTCTGGTTCTTTAACATTTAGAAATCTATTTTGTAAGTAGAATTAAATTATTACTGAGTGTAGGAGAGGCCAAGGTACTGTGATTTTCTTCTAAATCGGTACAGGTTTTGCATACAGCGTGATCCAGAATACAGCTGTTCCTGACTGCTTGTGTTGGGAAAGACACCCTAGAGGCGTTAATGCCAAAATATGGCGAGGACTGTATGGAGAGGTAGGAGGAACCAAAATTATTATAACATAGTTGTAAGAACTAGTAAGATATGGCTGGAAGAAAATGAAGACCACAGTCAACTATGTTGAAGTGACTTGTCTTGTGAAAATCCCACATTTTGGTGCCGCCAGATACTCATGGAGCCCACTCACATAAAACCTCATGAATTCAATGGAAAGATTCCTATTAATTTCAGTGGATTTTGGCCCAGAGGGTAACAGCCTGTTCAGTTGTTATCTTTTTCAATTTTCTATATGCTCTCTCACTTGGATATATGGAAACTGTCTGTTTCTTGCTGCAAATCATCTGGCTTCTCAATCAATGTGTTAATACAGAAAATTTGACTAAAGTAAGAAAACTAAAATGTTTTACTGTATGAAACAGAAGGAATAGTGATATCTGAGGCTGCTTTATAACTGTAGCAGACGCAACTCTGATTTATATGTCATCTAAGCTTTAGAGAGCTCCAGATCTTACTCCACATCTCAGTAGTGTGACTCTGGCTTATCTTTACATTTCAGAGTATGAGTGAGGCTTGTGACTATTTCATTTTCACACATCTTCTCATGCCGTAGCTATGCTTTACCTCCTTATTTTCCTTAGACTTGTTACAGAACTTGTCATCTGATTATGCAGTTCAGCAAGTATAGCGTTAACATCAAGGGGAGCCTGCCTGACTTGCATGCTGATGTTAATGAAGCTGTGAATTCTGTCACATTAGCCTCATTTACTTCCCATATGCTTACTCTTATTTTCCTCTCACAAGCTGCAAGTCCACTTTTCATCTTCATTTGTATGCCCAAAATGCAGCCAGCTTAATTACCAATTATAACCTTACTCATTTAAAAGCTAAATCAACTGGAAACAACACTAAAAAGTGTCTCCCTTGAGGAGAACTAAAGACTTTGTCTTAATTTCCTTCACATATTTTGACTAGTATAAAGCACTATGTAACTTACAAGTTCATATCCCCAAATGATGTTAATTTTAAATTGAAATGACACATGCATACTCATGGGATGTCAGTCAGAGCAACCTGCCTTCTTTTTCTCCTTCAACTCTGACCTGCCACACAAATTATTTCTCCCTGAGAAACTGATAATAAAGCACTATAGCATCCATCTCTGCCAGCATCTTTTTATTTATGTCCACCATTTCTTGCTGTGTTTCTTAAGTGCCTGACCTGTGCTATTTCCTCAAGTTTGGAAGTCCTTTGTGGATTTCTTCTGTATGCAATTTCTTCTGTCTTAGGAAATGAGAACTCCATAAACTTCCAGGTAAATTTAATGGGACCTTGTCAAGCAATGGAAGGCATAATCGCTGTTGCCCTTGATATATTAGTGATCACCACAAAACATCCCTCTAATCAATACTGTAAAACTCCAAGGCATTGTTTAGCTTCCTGGTGAATTTACAGTTTCTTGTGACAACTCCATTACTGCAATAAAGGCCAGAGAAAATAAAAGAAAACTAGATTTGGAGAGCTGCCATTATTAATCATGGAGTATTTACATGCTATAATTTATCTCCTACTTGGAACATGCCACCCTCTCTTTCTGGGATGTGTAAGACGTTTTCCAGTGGTTATTTTTTACAAATCAAAAAGTTTAATGCAACTAGTGGAAAATGCAACAAATGTTTGGAAATGAGTGACATACTTGCAGAGTGATGAATTTGATGCATTTACATTTTGTATAGTTCATAAATGTTTTAGCCTTGTACTTGTATGTTACTCTGCATTTAACAGACTTTCTAGTTTGTCCCTCTTTGATTATTTGACCTATGAGTGTTTTATGGACCATCTGTCTTGCTATGATGGATAATAGTCTGATCCTAGTAAAAAACAATAGTTTTGCCAATATTCCAGGCAAACCCAGGAAGGTCTTGAAGGGATATGACTGTTCATTTTTAGTACAGTGAACAGATAAACATGATAGAAAAGGCTCAGACACCAAAAACACTGGATGTGTAAAACCAAATGTATATAAACTGGCACAGTACATTTCAGCTTGAAACCTAGCCAAATGTTTCTAATAATCAGGAAAAATAAATTACTTGAAGCAGTATGTCGAGCAACCTAGACAGCTTTCAAATGGGAGTTTCACAAGTTTATGGAATAAATGACACGAATGTCCGTGAGAACAGGATGCTGGATTTAGTGATCAAAGTTTCCATTGTCTTATTTCTGATGTCCTTTGTCCCTAGTGTCCTTGTGTCATGCACGTACGTAAACACACAGAAGGAGATGAAGCTATGTTGCAGGCAATACATGTATCCCTTTCACCAATTTTTCACATTTCAGCCTCCCTTTTCTCACACCACCTGACATTTTTAGTTAATTCCCAGTTCCTTGGGTGTATGTGATAGTGTTTTTTCTTTAAGCTGAAGGGCAGGCTCACAAATCCTAAGGAAGAACATAAGTCCACTGTACCAACTGAAAAACTGACAGGCAAGAAAAGAAAATTTTGAACTTTTGAAAGTACTTAGATGGGATTTTTTTCTAGGAAGATCTGCAATACTGGCATTACCCTCACCTGTGCCTCAGTTAGCGATACAGGCATGGAGCGCCTTACTGCCTAGTGATTTTTATGAGCTTTCTGCTTCATGGCACTCAGCACCTTGTACAAGGATTAAATTCTGAAAGCACAGCAGCAGGTCTGTCTGAGATTAGCTGCTCTATTTATAGTGTTTTCCTGTAAGTGTAACACTGCAATTGTCATTCATGCTATCTTCCTCCAATTCTGCATGGCACCAGGCTGGGGACATAGTAAACATCCTTCTATCCTTATGGCCTTTCTGAAGAAACAAATATTAATTGCCTAAACAGCTTCACATGTAATTGAATAAAGAAACCCTTATTATGAAGGAACTTTAAATTCAATGCTTCTGACACCAGGAAATTCTGAGCTGAGTTTTAATACAGAAATACACTTTGTTAATTAAATGTTACCTTAAAATGATAAATTTACATCAAATTGCCTATTAAAATGATGTACAAATTCATCAAGATGAATATTCTACTTAATATAATGAATAAAAATAAGAATCCAGGAGAAGTGATTATTGCATTTCAAAATTGGTCATTTACTTACAGTTAACTGTCAGCCATTGGTAGGGTAAGTTACAAGAGGAGATGGACCAACATGATCATTTATTTTTTTCTGAAGCTGGTGAAGTGCAGCCTGTGGTAAATGGTTTAGAGGCAAAGAACTGGAGCAAGAGACAGGAAACTCTGAATCTGGTTTTAATTCAAGTTTTGTGTACAAGAATTCTTAACAATGATGTGCCTTATGATATGTATTTCACAGAATCACAGAATAACCAGGTTGGAAGAGACCCACCGGATCACCGAGTCCAACCGTAAAGAAAGGCTTTTGCAAAGAAAGGCTTGTGGACTCCTGGAAGCAGGCTTGGTCACCATGCACCATACTTCAGTTCTGTGTCAGGCACAGATCACTGAGGGAAAGCCAGAAGAACACTGTTAGCTGAGCTCAAAACAGTGAATTTTCTGTGCATGGGCTGTGTCCTTATCCTCTGAAGAACACCTCAGCAGGGTGAAAAAAAAAATTAGCAAAAGTGAAAATCAGGCCTATTTTTTCAAATAATATGATATTCTATTGGTTTAGATTAACATGACATTTTGAATAATTTCTTCACAGCAGAGGCATAGTCTCTGACACAGTCAGCTGTTCTAGATAAAACTTTAGATTTTAGAACACAAATTTAAAAGAGGGAATAAAGACTGCAAGTAGTTTTACTGCAGCTAAATTAGAGAAGATGTGAGGCTCTGTCTTTTAAAGCAGAGACGCACTCATTTTTTCCCCTGTAGTGGTGACATAACTGTTACATTTCCAAAGGTAATGAACTAGATCTTATCAGCAGACCAGCCACACAAGGGACTCATTCTCAAAGCTTAAGTATTATTTTTCTTTCCATCTGCTCCACAACTATTCTTAATGTCTTACAAGGATCACAATTTCTTGAAAGTAAATGCACTTTTCATTTTCTTCTTTGAACAAGTAATATCTTATTACTACCTGTCATGACTTCTTTGCTGCATTGTCATTACTGCCTTTAATTGGTAATTCACTGGTTTTGGAAATGAGGTTTTAAAGCCTGTAAAGCCGCAGGGAGTTAGCTCTCAATCTAAATGGGCCTTGTGAGCATACAGGAAGCCTCAAGAGTATTACCCACATCTCACAAAAGGTCATGAAAAGCTGTATCTATTAATTTTAAATAGTTTTACAGTCAACTGCTCCTTTCCGTAACTATGTTTATATCCTATTAGTCCTTAAGTACATTCCAGGTAGAAAATGAAATAAGTGCCAAGGAAATACACAGCTTCTTTCTCCCAAGAATCTATCCCAGACCAGTACCTTCGCCTTCATCTACCTAAAATGTTTATACAGCTGCCTTAGTCTCTGTGATATATTAGCATAAAAATACATATTAAGGGCCAATGTATCTGTCTTCCAGTCATGGAAATGGAATCAGTAGCAAATTGATAGCATGCACTTGCAGTGCCTGCTTATTCAAAGGTCTTTTCAAGTGCTGAGTCTTTTTGCCTGTGTATTTTCCCCATGGGGATAGTGCTTGCTTGTGCCTCCTTTTTTAATGCCCAGCTGGCAGTACCAGAAGTGCTGCACCATGACTTGTGTCAAAGGGAAAATCCTTTTGCCTGATGTGGAACAGCAACCGGCCAGTGAGTGCAGTGGGTTAGCAGCAGAAAAGCTAAACTAGCTCAGGCAGTGGCTGCTCCAGCTGGCAGACACTTATGCCTTAAATATGTGGGTGAGAAGAAAAGCCAGGCTCACTAGCACAGTCTGATGGCAGGGGAGTTTATGGATAGCAGTGCAATGGAAGACGAAGGTTGGTTGCCATTTCTGCTGACTACCCACACCTAAGACATGTTTACGGCATGATCATCTGATATATAAGCTCCTACGTACTTGAGTTTCAAAACATCTGTGTTTCAAGACACCTCTAGACACACTTGGGCCCCCATGCAGACTTTTCTGGACGGCAGTACCCTGCCCACAGTCCTAAAGCAAGCCAGGGACAGTTCAGGGCTTTTCCTGCTGTCTTTCACTGGGCATCCTGCATCCTCATGCATTGTGGGCCCTTCACCAGACTGTGACATGACCTGTGTGGTCTGGGCTATACCTGAAAATGTAGAAAAATAAGGTCTAGGAAGCTAACCTGATTGGGACAAATAACAGCGGTCCAGTAAGATCTGCAGTTACTAGAAGTCTGTGATATTGTGAGGTGCCTCTATGAAACCAGGGAGCAGCACCTGCAGATGAAACCAGAGGACTGGGAACCTGCAAACAGTAAATGTAAGGAAAAGTGAGGAGAAGGGCTCCAGTGACTTTTCTTGCTGTTCTACAGATCATTACCATGCCTCTGAGACCTTTGTTAGATATTGCTTTCTGGTTTGTACTCAGGCCAGCTTCCTACCTCTACCAGCCTTTTCCATTTTTTTTACACTTGAAGTCATTTCCAAATGAAAGAAATAGAACTACAGTATAGAAAAGAGGTAATCCACAAATGGAACTAACTACTTCCTTTTCTCCACGTTACCTTGGCTTTCAAGAAAAAGTCTCAGTGACTGTACTGCAGCCTAGTTAGCTTGGTAAAAACACTGTTGTGCTGACTGGCCACAGGATTTGTACTGATTTTGAAAGACTTCAGGATGAAGGCTTGTCAGATTTGTTTTGTTTAAACTTGTGTTGACCTGCCTGGAGCTTTGTCTGCACGTGTTTTAGATGTAGCAGTAATCTTTCTAATGACCAGGTGGCTATGCCCATGCTTTTTGTCTTTGGTTATCTTTGTACTGTATGACTGTAATTTTACCTAGATAGTAGTCACAAGCAGTTACTCTGCACACAACATGATATTTGAGACAAACACAAAGACACAGTGTAGGGAAACACAACCCTGATACAACAGAAGAATTTTTGAGAAGTGGAGCACAGGATGCTGCTCAGAGGTGCACAGGGATGATGGGGCCAGAGATAGGAGGCAGGGTGGCCCTGGAGACCCTGTAATTATACACAGCTCATACACAGTCCATTACAGAAATAAAGACCTGGAGCTAAAAAAAAAATGGTTTTAGAGTAATGAAAAGCACAAAGAAAAAAAATGTCTAAACTATGTAAAACACAACATATATAGTAAATCAAAATGTAATATGAACTATGGATCAAAAGAAGAAAAAGCAAAGTTTGAAAGCACTAGCAAACATATAAAAATGAACCTAAGCAGATCTGACCCTAAGCAGATCCTAAGGGGAGGAAGAAGATACCATTAACCTCAAACTCCTCCCAGAGAAGGAGTTAGGATGCTGATGGTTCGCTACATCCTTCCACCAAGACTGAAGCCACTGATCTTGGGAATCAGAGGGGCAGGGTAGCACAACACCAGAAAAAAAAAAAGGTAGGTATTAAAAGTGCATAGATAGCATTTTTAACTGCATTACATTATTATTATCATCATCACCTTCATTGAGTTTGTAGTGAGGTGGGTGTTGGTCTCTTCTTCCACGTAACTAGCAATAGGCTGAGAGGAAATGGCATCAAGTTGCATCAAGGGAGGTTTAAGCTGGATATTGGGAAAAAATTATTTACTGAAAGAGTGGTGAAGCATTGGGACAGGCTACCCAGGGAAGTGATGGAGTCATCAGCCCTGAAGGTGTTGAAAAAGCATGTAGACATGGAGTTTCAGGATATGGTTTATTAGGCTTGGTCGTGTTGGATCGATGGTTGAACTTGATGGTCTTAGAAGTCTTTTCCAACTCTGATTCTATGATTCTATCATCACCATCAACATAAAGTAACTTATGAACCTACTAACTGAGGCCAAAATAAAGAAAAGTCTCAAATATACCATGCCCCTACTAGCTTGGTGAAAATCAGTGCTCAGACAGAAGAGAGAACTTGTCTCCTACCAAGGAAAACATAAGAGAGCAGTATTGGGTTTGTTTTCTTTGGCAGTGATTGGCACACTGCTATAGCACAGGTTGTCCCCTGCCCAGCTGACTGGCACAGGGAACTGGAAAGAAATGGGTGAGGCACTGGGCTTGTAATATTGAGAAGAGATTGTTTAAAGGAAAAAGACATATTTCTGGAGGAAGCCTGGCTAAATAGTTCTATTGCTCACAGAAGCACTATTCTCATGACACCTTTGGACATCACATTATATTATGTCATTTAATCTACGGAAAAATTTCCTTTAATTTCAGTGAGATTTCAGTTCAGGCCCTGGGTATGCAGGAAGCTCAAAGGTACTTCCATTTACAATAGCAACGATATGGATTTAATTTTATGTAATGCCCTGCTTTTTTTTTAATTAAGATCAAGGACCATTGAATGTAACAGTCATTGACTCATATCTTTTGATTTCAGTGATTTCATGCTCATGCCATCATCACTTTCTAAGATTCATTTTTTAAGACTAATGATGGAAGAGAGGGGACATTTCGTTAGGGAATCCAAAACTACATTTCAACAAGGATGCTAAAGAAAAGAATATCTTTTGAAATGAAACTGAATGCCCCAATTACTATCATTTTTCTAATTACTTTTTTTTTTCTGTTTTGAATGTGAAGTAGATTAATTGCAGTCTCCTCTCTCTGAAACATTGGGAAGAGAAAAACTTATGTCGAAGATAAACTCTCTTCATGCAGCTGCAGCATGATTCCATGACACAAAAATCTGAGGGCAGGATTTTGCTCTGGCATTGGAAATAACATTAGAAATGTTTGTAATATTATGCCAGTGCAGAAATTAAAGTCACTTACCAAAACATTTGTGTCTTAGTGCCAATGAGAAGCCTTTTGCAGGACCATCAAAGTAGTCCATGATCTCTCACAAGGACAAGATAATGAGTTCTGTCTACCCAATGAGTTCAACAGCAGCAGGCCTAGGCTCAGAGTCCCTCGACAGAGAGAGATATTAAATTGATTTCTATACTTATATAAAATAGCCTCATTTGATTCCAGCGGGGATAATTTTTCATTCAAGCAAAGATCTTGGCTTGAATGCAAATGTTCTTTCATAGACACAATGATGCATACATGGACTTCATTAGTTTGTTTATTACTCATCATCTAGCAGAAGATGCAAATGCAAGCACAGCTTGATCCAAACTATCCATAGAGTTATTTTATACTGTATAGTACATTTGTAGCATTACCACTTTTGTTGTTGAATGTTGCTCAGTTGCTATCGACTTAACTACATTGCATTTCAGCCATCCAGGTACTTTATTTCTACAGTGTGGGTTACCTTCCAGTAATATACTACAGCTAATGGTAATTAGTCTGGAGATAAATGCAAGACCTCTGCAAAAATAATTCACTACTGTGTGCCTAGCAGCAAAGTGCAATATAGATCTCCCAAGAGAAGATAATACAGCAATAATCAAGAACTGTGACAAAAGTAGGTGTTAAGGAAGAACCTGTCTGTGCCTGATTTACTTAAAAAAGAATGATAAGTATTTTTTTTTTTTTAGATCCATTCCAGGTCTCCTGGTGAGACTACAGTGTTGCCAAGAATATAGTTGGCGAGGTTTGTATGGAGGAAGAATACATTAGCCTGGGAGAGCTTATGAGTCTCGGATTTTATCCTTTTTTCTCCTAGCCATAGCAATCCATCTAATAAAATCTGGCTTCTTTGTTTTATGATTATGATTATGATCACCATCATTATTATTATCGTTATAATAATAATTATTATTGCTATTATTACTGCTAGTACTACTACTACTACTACTACCCTTCAAGCATGTTAAAAGCTAGAAAAATAGAAGTGCATAAGTAGTAGTAACAACGGTAGTGCAACATGTGACCTTGAGGGTACCTGATCACCTTGAGGGAAAGTTTGGTATCAGAACATTTCCCTGCCAGGAAAAAAATACCTAGATTTCTGTCCTTCAGTATTCTATATGGTACCTGTTTACTATAGACTGTATAAACTATAATTGAAACTGTGTCTGAAACTGATGTGGTAGGTATACTGTGAGGTTGTCACTCTACATTTGGCTGTGCAGCTGAGGGACTGACTGAAAAGACAGGTCACAGCCTAACATCCTGTCTGGGATACTTATTTGCACAGTATTGTCAAATGTTAGGCAGCTGTAGGCATGGGTATGGTTTAGGTTCCTTTGAATCTAGGTATCCTGATGCTTCAAAAAGTTGTTGAATGAAGAATGTAAATTTTATTTAAATGTAATATTTCATTTAGGTGCCAACATACCTACTTGCATCGTCTCTTGAACTACAGCTGATGTTCCATTTTCTTCAGCATGTTCACCTGAAGTGTGCAAACATGGCTCTGCTGAGCTGAAAAATTCCATTGGTTTTATTAGGGCTGAGACTTCACCTCTGAAGCAGAAAGAGAGAGGAAGACAGAGTAACAAAGAATGACCATCAGTTTGAGGGACAAGAATAATAGCATCAAAGAAGATAGATAAGGCCATTCCTTTTCTTCTTTCAGATCAGTTAAATAATATTTATCTCCTTCTGTAAGTTATCTCTATGCATAGACCCATGGGCTTCCTAATTTCTGCTTAATCCATCCTAAGTATTCTGCGAGTTCCAGTCACGTTGTCAAAATCCAAACAAAAAGAGCAAATAAAATTTTCAAAATAAAACAATATTAAGAAATGCAGCAAACCTGATCAAGACACTTAAGTAATTAATGATGTAATTTTTACAGAAACGGAATGAGTAGGTCTGAATGCTTTACATTGTATGGCAAATGTGAGAAGGTTGAACAAATGCATATTGTATAATAAAGGATGGCATATAGGATATACAAAGGATACAGGTATTTCCCTTCCCCTGAAATAAAACATGACAATATTGAATTAGCAAGCGGATTACACACAAGTAGACAGACACAGATTTCTACTGCAAAAGCAGTAAAGAGATCCACAAGTTGCATTAAAGAAGACTAAAACAGCAAGAAAACCTCAAACTCCTTCTATATGCAACGTGTGGACTCATACACAGTCACTCATGCACAAGGAGTACCTGAAGATCATCTGGAGCTTGTGCTGGAGATATTACTGATAACTATCCACTACAGAGGGTCCTTTGAGGCCTCTGGTTCCAGGTAGTGCCAGGGACAGGCTGTTGGATCAGATGGACCCTGTGTTTGATGTGTCATGGGCAGCTCCTGCATACTTGGTGCTAAGCACTGACACAGTAACATGAAAAGCGTATGGGGAATTTAGTTGGCTGTTTTGACAAAAGTATCAGCTTTTAGATATGTCAGAGCATGCACTTGGGAACTGGACAAATAACACTTGACAACCTTGAGGGCTTATTGAAAGGGTTCAGTACATTCCGGAGTTAAGCTTTTTGTGTTTTTCACTGACAATGCAGCTTCAAACGCTGCTGTCTAAACTGAGAAACATCAATCCAAGCATAGAAAATATGTACTCTCTTGTTACTTGGCAGTGATATGAAGAATGAAGTCTATGTCATCACCAGTCAGGAAAAAAAAACCCCAATCATTTAACATGTCTGTTGTCACTTCTTGTGCACAGGCAGACTTCTTAAAGATTATGCTACTTATTTGCTTGGGTATAGGATAGTAGCAAAAAGAAATCTATTACTACAAGGTGACTGAATTCAGAGATGAGTAAGGTAGAAGTTTAGATGTAAAATGTCCAACAGTGATTGTCAGAGTGAAATTTCTGTGTTGACATATACAAAATTAATTATGACCAATGTTCATGTTCCTAACAAATAAATTGTGTCACTTCAGTGCCTCTATGACAATTTAGTATAAACAGCAGAAGAAACTGAGATGGAGATGTTGACATTGCATGCAACAGCATTTTATGTGACAGATTCCCAAAGCCGAATCCTATCACTGGGTTATTTAACAAAATTGATTCTGAATGCCAGGACAAGAAAATGTTTTGCTATCGGCAATGAGGTAGAGTGAGAGACTGGCATATTACATAAATGAAAGCAAAGCATACAACCACTGTATCATCCTGTAAGATGGTTCCAGCCATGACATGTTAAGCAATTTGCAGTGAGCAAACTAACTACTGAAAAAGTCATTTTGTTTTAGAACCCTTCTACAAAGCCTGTGTTGCCAGCTGAAGGAAAATCACAGCTTTGTACTGTGAATGGAGAAGCTCATGAATAGATGGATATGTTTTCCATATATTGAAGTGCAGGTGATGAGGACGTGGTTCAAAATGTAGTTGAAATATTAAGGGACTAGACTCATACGAACACACCTGGACATATAATATTTTGGAATGCATGCTGAGGCCTCTGTAGTGCTGATCACACATCAGAATAGATCTGACTAGGGCTTTAAAACTTGGTATTTGAAAGACCTGTAAGAAACAGAAAAGTCTTTCCTGTTCAAGCAGATGAATCAATACAGCTTGCGACTTTCCTGAAGCACAGGAATCAAACAGAAACTCAGATTTTTACAGCGGTACAAAATGCAACTCAGTTTCCATAGGACTTCTTTGAGAAGAGATCTTAGTTGCATCGCAATTCACATATTTGTTTGGATAATATAGAAGAATATGTAAGCCATAGCACTTTCTTACTTCTATGCTTACTGATTGAATATGTGATTTGATAGCACCCTGAAATATTTATAATGTGGATTCTGGTTCTGAAAAACTATTTATGTTCCTTTAATTATATTGTAAATTACTTTGCCTCACCTTACTGACAAAAATGAGAGGCGCCAATGGTAAGAAATTGAGCTAGACTGAGCTACGGCACGACTCAGCTATAGCATGATATATTCTTTCCGATTTACAAGAATCAGTAAAGCAAATATTCTGGCATTAAAAATACCACATAAACCTGAAGTAATTAGATGCAAATAAAAATTGCCATCTAAGCCATCTGAACACTCCCCTAAAAGTTTAATTTTCCTTAAAAAAGCACATATATATAACTGAGGACATTTTATTATCCTGAGTGGATTAAACCTTTTATCTCTGCATGCCATAATGTCTCAATTTCTTCCTTTATGTCAGTACAACAGTATGAATAGGACTTATTAATGCCCATTTACTAAAACATACCCAAATGTTGATGGTCACAGGATCTTACAGCCTTTGCAAAGTACAGTTAACTGAATATTGGTGAAAAACATCTCCTATAACGGACATCTTTAAGAATCATGGAATGGTTTGGGTTGGAAGGGACCTGAAAGATCATCTAGTTCCAACCTCTCTGCCATGCTCAGGGACACCTTCCACTAGATCAGGTTCCCTGATCCCTTCCTTCCAGTGTGTCGGCTGTGCCATACAGCTTGCTGTTATCAGCAAATTTGCTGAGGGAGCACTGAATCTCACTGTCCGTGTTACCAACAAAGATGTTGAGCAGCACCAGTCCTAATACCAAAGCCTGTGGAACACCGCTTGTTATCATGTTACATGGAGTTGTTCACCTTCAGGTTCCTTAGATGGTCTCAAACCTGGTCCTTTCCTACAGTGGATAGTTCTTTGATCTTCTAGTCCCTGCCTTTGCCTTCTGCAACTTGGGCAGTGTGGCTGGAGCACTTGCTGGAGGAGACTGAGGTAAAAAATGTTGTTGAGTACCTCAGCTTTCTCCATATCCTGGGTAACCAGGTCTCCTGTTTCTTTCTGGAGAGGGCCCAGAGAATCCCTAGTTTTCTTTTTATCATTGACGTACCAATAGAAGCTTTTCTTGTTGTCCTTGATGTCCCTGGTCACATTTAATCCTATCAGGGCTTTAGCTCTCCTAACCTAATCCCTGGCAGCTCAAACAATTTCTCTGTATTCCTCCCAGGCTACCTATCCTTGCTTCTACCCTCTGTAGCCTTCCATTTCATGTCATATCATATCACTGCATTTTTCAATGGGTAGGGCACTTATCAGTCTTTGTGCCTTTCTTTAAGGAACATTTTAATTTTTCTTTTTTTAAGAATATTTTAAATATTTTAAACATTTAGCGCTCGATTGGAACAGGCTGAGCTAAGGCATTTTGGACTCTTAGACAATTTCCAATGATCCATTTTGTGCCACCCAATTAAATGGTTCATGAAAGGCAGGCCTGAATTCCTGTGCTTCTGTTTGTCTAGGTGCAGTACGGTCTTAATTGCATTGGTTGCATCTCTTTTCTTGTTAAGACAACATGGAAGAAAAACTCAGAGTATCTATTCCACATGGAAGACTATGACTCCAAGTGCTCAAACTGTGATGTGCTCAAGAGAGCACTGTCAGACTGAGATGGAATGAAACATTTCAACATTTTAATAATAAATTTTTTCCAAAAATTCATTTCAGGAAAAAAAGAATGATACTTTGACTCTTTATGCTGACTTGGGATGAAAAGGAGATTTTTGAATGGAATTTTGCTTGCAATGTAAATTGGAAATTTTTATAGCTCCCTGCAATATGAAGAATGGATATCACATGGGATTTTAAACTTCTTGCTGCCTGCCCATGGATGAAATGAACAATTACTTCAGTAACAATTGAGAAGAAACCCCCAAATGAATAGCAGGGAAATAACTGCTTTAGTAGACGGTAAATCCCAGTTAAAGTAATAAGATTATTTGTCTTGGGACATGAATGAGGATTCCACTCTTCAAGGAAAGTGTTGAAATCAGGCAAATCAGATTTAAACTCTTTCACACTTTTCTATATAAAGTAGAGAACAGTTGACTGTGAAGATAAAATTAATAACGTGTATAATTAATTAAGTGTATTAAAATACTTAGAAGAAAGCCACACAGAAGCAAAAAACATTTTTATGGAGCACACATTGATGCTAGACCAAGCTTGTAATCAACCAACAACTTCCATAAGGAGAGAAAACACTTGATTTAAACAACCCCTAAACCTGCTACCATACAGAGTTGGGCTACAAGACAAAATGTTGAATAATTTTCAGTTCACCTTTTTTTGTCACCCTAGTGGAGGATGGATAGAATGATTAGAAAGTTATCTTGAACCTTAGATCCAGGGGATTCTTGGATTTAGAGCAACTGTCAAATTTCTTTTTCATAGAATCATAAATTGTGGAATGGTTTGGATTGGAAGGGACCTTAGAGATCATCTAGTTCCAATCCCCCCTGCTGTAGGCAGGGATACCTCCCACTAGATCAGGTTGCTCAAAGCCTCATCCAATCTGACCTTGAACAACTTCAGGGATGGGGCATCCACAACTTCCTTGGCAACCTGTTCCAGTGCCTCACCACCCTCACAGTAAAAATTTCTTCCTAATACCTGATCTAAATCTACCCTCTTTCAGCTTAAAACCATTACCCCTTGTCCTGTCACTGCACTCCCTGGTAAAGAGCCCATCCCTAATGTTCTGGTAGGCCCTGTTTAAGTACTGGAAGGCCACTAGAAGGTCTCTGCAGAGCCTTCTCATCTCTAGACTGAACAACCTCAGCATTCTCAGCCTGTACTTGCCTGGGAGCTCTATCCCTGTGATGATCTTCATGGCCCTCCTCTGGACTTGCTCTAACAGCTCCATGTTCTTACTGTGCTGAGGATTACAGAACTGAATGCAGTACTCCTAGCGAGATCTAATGAAAGCAGAGCAGAGGGGGTGAATCACTTCCCTTGATGTGCTTCCCACAATTCTTTTGATGCAATCAAGGCTATGGTTGGCTTTCTGGGCTGCAAGTGCACATTGCTGGCTTATATTGAGCTTCTCATCAACCACCATCCCCAACTCATTCTCTTCAGGGCTACTTTCACTCCACTCTCCACCCAGCCTGTCTTTGTGCTTGGGATTGCCCTGACTTAGGTGCAGGACCTCGTACTTAGCCTTTTTTGAATTCCTTGAGGTTCACACAGGTCCACCTCTCAAGCCTGTCATGGTCCCTCTGGATGGCATCCCTTTCCTCCAGCATGTTGACCATGCCACGCAGCTTGCTATCATTGGCAAACTTGCTGCGGGTGCATTCAATCCTACTTTCTACATGTGTGATAAAGATGTTAAACAACATTGTTTCCAATACTCACCTCTGCGGAATGCCACTTGTCACTGCTCTCCACTTGGACATTGAGTCATTGCCCACAACTTTCTGAGTGCAACCACCCAGTCAATTCCTTATTCACCGAGTGTTCCATCCATCAGATCCACATCTCTCAAATTTAGAGACAAGAATATCATGTGGGACAGTGTGGAATGCTTTGGACAAGTCCAGTTAGATGATGTTGGCTACTCTTCTTTTATCCACCAATGCTGTAGCCCCATTGTAGAAGGCAACCAGATTTGTCAGACAGGATTTACTCTTAATGAAGACATGTTGGCTGTCACCGATCACTTCCTTATTTTCCTTGTATCTCAGCACAGTTTCCAGGAGCATCTGCTTCACGGTCTCAACGGGCAAAGAGGTGAGACTGACTGGCTTGTAGCTCTCTGGGTCTTCCTTTTGTAAAAATTACGTTGATGTTTACCATTTTTCATTCAGTGGGAACTTCACTAGACTCCCATGACTTCTCAAATATGATGGGTAGTGGCTTAGCAACTTCATCTTCCCGTTCCCTCAGGACCCATGGGTGCACCTCATCAGATCCCGTGGACTTCTGCACTTTGAGGTTCCTTAGATGAGGACTGGCTGAACAGGAAGCTTTTGCTGGGACTCAGGAAAACAACTCAGGGGAATTAGTTTAATTTATTGCCAAATCCAACTTCAGAGTAGGATAATGAGAAATAAAAAGAGATCTTACACCTTCTCCCCAGCCTTCCCTTCTTCCTGGGCTCAACTGCACTCCCGAATTCTCTACCTCCTCCCCCTGAGCAGTGAAGAGGGACAGAGAAGGAAGGTTGCAGTCAGTTCATCACACATTGTCTCTGCCACTCTTTCATCCTCACGCTCTCACCCTGCTCCAGCATGGGGCCCCGCTCACAGGGGACAGTTCTCCATGAGCTGCTGCAGCATGTGTCCCCCACAGGATCACAAGTCCTGCCAGAAAATCTGCTCCAGTGTGGGCTCCTCTCCATGGGGTCATAGGCCCTGCCAGGAGCCTGCTCCAGCACAGGCTCTCCATGGGGTTACATCATCCTTTGGACACATGTGCTTGCTCTGGCTTGAGGTTCTCTGTGAGCTGAAGGTGTATCTCTGCTCCACCATTAACCTCCATGAGCTGCAGGGGGACAGCTTGCTTCACCCCGGTCTTCACCATGGGCTACATGGAAATTTCTGCTCCAGTGCCTGGAGCACCTCTTCCCCCTTCTTCTCTGACCTTGGTGCCTGCAGAGTTGTTTCTCTCACTCCTCTCTTCTGATTGCCACTGGTGTTGTGCACGTCTCCCCACCCCCTTCTTAAATATGTTATCATAGAGGTGCTACCACCATCACCAATCGGCTTGGCCTTGGTCAGCAGTGAGTCTGTCTGGCAGATGGCTGGCATTGGTTCTGTTGGACATGGGGGAAGCTTCTGGAATATTCTTACAGAATTCACCCGTGCAGCCATTCTGCTACCCAAACCTTGCCATGTGAACCAAATACAGTTAGGCTGTTAGCCTGAAAAAATTGTTTCAGTCTTACTACACCTTTTGGGAGCATTATTTCATTTCAGTAATATTGATTTGTTTTTCTTTAAAAAAAGATCTAGTACACATATAGTTGTATGAATTGCTGTTTAAATACTATAATTCAACACAATCATAAATTAGCTCTAGGTGATCAGGAAAACAGCCAGTCAAAATTAACTCAGTAATTAAATACAGTCATCTGAGCTTAATTCATTCATTGTTTAGTATCTAAGCTGATCAATACTTCTTCAACCAAGTCATTGGTGCTGTTACGTTAACAGCAAGAGTTTCATCCTTCCATTGATGAATTTTGATCCTTTTAGGCATATACAAGGTGTGCTTATTGAGTATAGGATCTTAATAAGATTGTGGCTTTGTTAATAAAAGGACAATGTTGAAAGGCAGAAGAAAAAAATAGAACTTAAAATACACAGTTATGACTCCGGAATCCTGCAATATTCAAGCAATTTTTTGAACTGCACTAGTAGTCTTCTCTGCTTTGCAAGATGTGCTCTGCCCTCTGCTGACTGTATGGTTAAGAAGATGTTTCTTATTTCACTCAGGTAAGACAGTGGATTTTGTTCAAGTAGTTCTTTGGCTCTATAACAACTCACTTCTGCTAATTTAAGTTAATGTAATGGTATTTGGTTTATTCAGTTAGCAGAATCATTTAAGAGATATTTTAACATTATATATTAATATATATATTCTCCCTTATTAGTTTTCTCTTCCTCTTCTGGGAAGGGAGAGAGGTTAAGAGAGGGTAACTGTCCGTCTGTTAGTGTCCAGCTCAGCCTTTAACCATGACACTAGTGAACCTATGTCTTGGCCACACCAGGAAAAGCTTCTTATACTATTTCTGATCTGATATCTCTCTAGAAATGGGAAGTGTGAACATATGAGAAGACTGAAAGAAAACAAAAGTAAGCTTTTTTGAGTTTCCACACATGTTGTGATATGATTCTTAGCTTAGTTGAATTAGTTCAAATGTTAGAGCTTAAAGCTGTAGAGGTTCCCTGAGTTTAAATCAGGTTAAATATTTTGGGATGAGATGTCCGTGCTATGATCAATTTCTGGCATCTTTATAGGTCAGGCATCTATGGAAAGCTTGGACCTTTTTATTCTTTTGAACAAAACTTGCAGAAGGAGGCAATATCAGGCTGGAATCATGGGCTGACACCAATTGTATGAGATTCAACAAGGCTAAGTGTCAGGCTCTGCACTTGCGTCACAACAGCCCCACACAATGCTACACGCATGGGGAAAAATGCCAGGAAAGCTGCCCGATGGAAAAGGACCTGTGGGTGCTGGTTGCAGCTGGCTGAATATGAGCTGGCAGTATGCCCAGGTAGCCAAGAAGGCCAATGACAACCTGGATTGTATCAAAAATAGAGCGACCTGCAGGACTCAGTAAGTGATGACTGCACTGGTGAGGCTACACTTTGCATACTGTGTTCAGTTTTGGGCCCCTTACTACAAGAAGGACATTGAGGTGCTGGAGCACGTGCGAAGAATGGCAATGAAGCTGGTGAAGGTTCTAGGGCACAAGTCTTATGAGGAGTGGCTGAAGGAACTGGGTTTGTTTAGTATGGAGAAGTGGAGGCTGAGAGCAGACCTGAGGTTGTAATGAGGTGGTTTGTCTCAATGGCCTCAAGTTGTGCCAGGAGTCATTTAGATTGGATATTAGAAAAAAAATTCTTTACTGAAAGGATTGTCAAGCAGTGGAACAGGCTGCCCAGGGAAGTGGTTGAGCCACCATCCCTGGAGGTATATAAAAGACATGTAGATGTGGTGTGTAGACCTCCCTCCCTCTCCTTTGCCTCTCCTATTTTTCATGTAAAAGGTCAGAGACTGCATCCACTGAAGTTTACTGTATTTTGAAGAAGTTCATACCGCTAGGCACTTAGGGACATGGTTTAGTGGTGCCCTTGACAGTGTTAGGCTAACGTGATGATCTTAAAGGTCTTTTCCAACCTAGATGATTCTGTTGTTTTATCATTTAAGGGATGCTGTTCAGTGAATAAGAGATGTGAAAGGGAAATGCGTAGCTTTGGTTGTGTTATTGATAACATCAAGAGATCTTATGAACCCACTTACTAATACTGAACCAAATTACTGTACTTGTTATGCATCAGACAGCCCCAGAAGAGCAGAGGACACTTCCCAAGGTTAGGTTGGTTGTGTATGGAAAGCCTCCGTATGAAAACTTGCCTTCACGTATAGTTTTTTAAAGACGCTAAGGGTCTTTATAAAGCCAGCAGCGGGGAGATGCGGCAATGCCCACAGGAGGGCAGCAGGACCGCACGTTTAGCTGCAGCACCGGCAGCCGCCTCCCTAGGGGGGAAAAAGAGCTCCTTTCTGCTTCCCAGTGTTTGGAAAATCTGAGCCAGGCCCCTTTTAAAAATTCTGCTGGGTGCATATAACTTGTCTATGCAGATCCACGGTACAGTATGTAATTATTATAGTCCTGGCTAGTGATGAACTCAAAGGATGTGGTTGATTTAGGTCAATTTGCATTTATAAGCTAGGCATGTTTGAATTGGCAGAAACCGTGATGATATACCTATAAAGTGATATGTATATAAGGTCAGAAGTACTGACCTAATTTCTGTTTCTTGCTTTTCTCCAAAATGCCCGATACTGATGACTGTCAGGAGTTGGATTATTGATCAGAGAGATGTGAGATCTGATCTGCCGGGGTAAATTCAGCACTCCTGGTCCCAGACCCATTGTATAAAAGGATTTGCAATGTTGCTGTAGCTTACAGAAGAGGTGAAACAGTCCATAGGAATCAGCTTGAGACAGCCTGGAGTTTCTAGACTGTGTTATAAATGTGCCAGTTAAAGGAAGGGGTTCCCAAGAGTATGGGTCATAGTCTGGGGTGCTGATATTGTCTCTGCCTGAACAGGAGTGACCAAACAGAGACTGGCTGTGGGGCTTTTCTCTCCTCTTTTCGCATTCACTTTCTTCCCTTTGAAGTACCAGGTTATCCTTGCTTTAGTCATTTCCAGTAGTAAAATGCTGGGCTTAGGGACAAAAATCACATTTGAAAAATGACCCACAGTTCCTCCCTCCTCCTCCTTCCACCCCACCTCAACCACCCCCCCCCCTTTTTTTTTTAAGTGCACATACACTGGACAATATTTCATGTTATTTCCACATTTACCAGGAAAAAAAATACCAAGCTTTTCCAGCAAGTACATTTCACATGCTTTCGTTTATCAAATAGTGCTCCTGGCTGCTCCTCCCTTTGCTCTCTGGAAATCAGCTTCAGATCCTGGCTGTAGTCCTTCAGGTGAACTTCTCTGTAGTATTAACTGATCTAACTAAAAACCTTTTAGATGCTTAAGTTGCACAGAGTTACCATATAGGGATTAAGTACCTAAATGCCTTTGAGGGTCTGGCTTTTAAGATGCATCTGTGCAGAACTTCACAGCCATGAACAGATCATCAAACTGGTAATGATCAAGCTAATCCTGAAACAGGAAACAATCTAGCTGAGTTCATTAGGCTTATTACTTACCCTAATGGATGCAATTAAATATCTTGCAAGCCAGCCTGATACAAGTGACTGGCTTTGTGCAGAGCACACCCTGTGGAAGTACTATTGCAGGTGTATGCCATCTCAGACACCTTGTCTCTATTCTCCATTGCATTATGTAGATGGATCCTTGATTCCGAGTTTGAGGGTCCTGATTTTAACCTTACTGATTTACAGTTCAACTCTCACTAATGATAAAGACTTCAACCATTACAGTGTTCTCTTTCTTTTATTATCATACAGGCTTTCTACATAGGTACTTTGAAACCATCTAGTGGGAATCAATGAGTTAGGGGAGACATGGCTAAAAGGATGAAGACCAGCTTCCTCATCCTGTGTCCTTGCCTTGCTCCAGGCTTTGTACTCCCTACTTTTGTCAGACACCTTGCTTCACTGTGTAAAGGGAGGGTTATAGGGAAGATAGACCCAGTGATATCTCACTGAAAGAAGAAAAGGTGATGGTCACAAGCTGCAACAGGAGAAATTCTAAAGGACGTAGGGGATGCAGCAGGCAGGAAGAAGGTAAGATGTTGTCTACAACAGATAAGGGATATCTGTTTTGATCTAAATTTATAGTGGAATAGGCAGGCAGGTCTCTTCCAGCCTGGTGATTCTGTGATTTCACATGAAGCCTCATGGTATACTAAATATAAACAAATATTTTTAATAAACTTGAATAATGATAGTGAGCTTGTGATATATCAGAGTTTCATATCATATTATTGAGGTGTTTTTCACCCAGAATAAAGAATTTTTAAGTGGGATATGTTGTATTGTTGAGCTACAGCCTGAACATAACTTCTCTCTGGTTGCTGCTTTATTGACTGCATACCCCCACAAGGCAGCTTATCATGACCAAAGAATCTACAAAAGCCTTGGTTAGAGAACTGATAGCACATTGTAACAGACACTTTTGTTATCTATAATCCTAATTAAAGTAGGAATGGGTGAAATTTTGTTCTTGTACCCAGAACTTACATTTTGCTATGCTTCTGCATAGGCAGTGTATGTATTTGATTATGAAGTGGACAGGTCCCCTGATTCTCAGCCCTCCAAACCAGATTTATTTATCTGTATGTTATAGTAACAGTTAATTCTTAAAACTGATCTTTTCAAATTAGTGATTTTGGTGCTTTATTAAGTAGACAACACAAACAAGACTGAAAATAGGAGGAATAATACATAAGGAAGAGACATTCCATAGATGGTGCTGGGGCAAAGATAACATTACAATGAATTGGGATTAGGAGTCTTGTTATGTGAAATAGTTTTTGAGAGTGACAACCATCAAACCCAAATGTTATTGAACTGCCATTTAGTCTTCAGTTTTTTTCCAATCTTTCTCCATTTTCTTTTGTTTTGTTTTTTAATAACAATGCCTAATTTCCTGTACTTGTTGCCAAATTTTTTGTTCCCTTATGATCAGTAATATCTTAAAACCTAATTTTTGTCTGAGCTAATGCAAGTTTAAGAAACTTCACATGCAGATATATAAACCTATTTGTGTTTTTTATAAATAGATGGCACTTTTAAATAGTAGATGTGTCCTTGAAAATCACTGTCGATTAACAGTGTAAGGGATTCAGCGGAAGGAAAGGTCAAAAAATAATCTGCTAGGCCCGTGCTTGTCAGCTTCTGAGATATAACTCAGGAGCAAGACAAAAGGAATTGCAAATGAAGCATGAAGCACCTCCCTACCTATCCACCTGCTAGAGGCTGGGTGCTGTGCTGAGGTGCTAATTGACTGTGAGTCATTTGCCTGACAGTAAGCACTAGAAAGGGGGAGATGTACCACAGAGACGTGTTTTGGGTTTCATTCAGCCGTCTTACTCTTTTGTAGGTTATGAGAGAACATCATCATTTATAATCTAAGGGAAAAATCCTCTCACATCTGCTAGGCATTTGTCATATAAATGAGAAAAGACAAATGTTTTCTTAGCCATAGCATGAAATCATTTATGCGGATTCCCTCTAGCTTTAAAAATATCTTTGTGCTACAAACACCATCACATCAGACTTGGCATCAGCAAAATTCTTTAAGAAAGGGAGGAAGATTTGGTCATAAAAGGGTCATTTTTACCCCACAGCAGAGTTTTCTTTGGATTCTTTCTACTTTTAGTTGGTAGAAAATAGGAGAAGGATAATCTTTTTCTGAGATAAAGATAAATAAAGAGACCTCAGCCTTACTTAGAATTGTATAAAGAATGGTAGGATATTTTAAAAATAAATACCTTTTTAAAATTCAATAGTCATCAAATGAACACTATGTGATACCTTTAAACATGTTCATATTGCTCATGCTAGGTTATAGAAAACACTTCTCCTTCTGAACAGTGCACAGGTTTTTCAAAAGATTCAGGTGTTGGCTATTTAAATGATTCTCCAAAAACATACATTCAGTAAAAAAAAAAAGCCACTGAGAGACATGATGAGTAACCTGCTATGTGTTATTTTTTGTTCAGGACCTATGTACCTGTATGCAATTCACATTTTCACCTCAAATTTACTATTTTTTGGCAAATATTGTGAAGTACTATGCTTTTACTGCAGCAGGATTTTTTAATTATTGCTTTGCTGCAGGATTTTCACAGTATAATTCAGGTGTATGACTTATCAGAAAATATTTTGAGTTTCAAATAACAGAATCATACCACCATAGAATCATAGAACAGCCCGGATTGGAAGGGAACGTGAAAGATCCTATGGCCCAGCCTTTCACGGGAAAGGGAGCCTGGATGACATTATCTAGCTCCAGATCTGCAGGAGGGCACAGTTACCACAGCCTGTAATGGACCTGGTGCTTGCAACTGCTTTTGTGATGCCCAGATGATCACGTCTCTGTCTCCGCAAGTAATGCACCTCTGGATGCAGCCCAGGATCTGATTTGTGTTGGTTCCTGCAGCAGTGGTCTGCTGACTCATCTTCGGCTTCGTGCCCACTGGAACCCCCAAGTTCCTTTTCAGCAAGGCTACTCCCAAGCCACAGGATCCTAGAGTAACGTGGAGTCCATTCACACCAGTGGAGCTGCACTAATTCTCAGATCCAGACTATCAGGCCTGTAAAGATTCATTTTTCTGTTACTTTCATTTTTCTAGTAGAAGCATGTTAATAAACAATAATCGTTCAGCCAAGTCATGCCAGCTAAGGTTAATTTCATTTCAGATTAAGTATCATGAACTATTCCTTTATTTTAATTATAAGTTTAATAGGGAAAATTGCACTGGTGATTTTGTTGCCTTCACTATTTACTTTAAGTTGTCCACTTTGATATACATCACAACTGTCTGTTTCATATGTTAATTTCCCCATACTCCCTTCTATTATACTTTTAAATAGTATTTGGTTATCAACTTTACTCACTCACTAACCTAATCAAGGAGAGTGAATACCACAAAAAGAGTTTGGGGTTGTAATGCTCACTGTAACATATCTGATTTATTGTGATGTCCTCAATAAAAAAAAAAAAAATCCATGGACGTGAAACAATATTTGACTGGTGTTTAAAAAGCCTGGTAACTTGCCTTGAATGAGGATGCCCAAATAAGTGAGCCTTTCTCTTTTCCTTAACTTAGCCATACAACTTCGGATGAACAAGCAGGCATGACTCAAGTTGCAATCCACAGTCCTGAACCTCTGTCTCAGACAGGTCTATTTTTCCATGCCCTCAAAACACAGCAAATAGGTTCTTTTTTTTTTAAATACACCTTGGTAGGTGTCATCCGCTCTAATATGGTATACTCCGGTGTACAGCACCAACACAACCTTGATTCAGTTCTCAACATCATTCTGCTTCCCTAGGCCTCTATCTAACTGATGTCTAGTGGCCTGACTTGGACTCTTGTACACATCAGGGATCACATAAATGCTTCAGGTTTTGATAACCTCATCACCTCCAACAGCTCACTGAGAATTTGGTTCAACTGTGGATTGTGATTGGCATATTGGAGAAAATCTCCACTGACCTGTTAGGAGAGCTTAAAACTGCTGTGTATCATTGGCATGGCACACAAAAAAGAAAATAAAAATATGGAGTCTGGCTTGATGCCTGCATAGAAGACAGGTATCTCTGAACTACCACAGAAGCTACAAATCTCTTTTGCACTAAACTGGCCTAATAAATTCTTGCCTTGTTCTTGCTCATTTTCTTCCTTTGGACTGTACTCTTACAATTTAGTTGTTTGATGTTAGCCTTCCTTTGGGAGGATCAGAAATCTGGAGATATGCATCCTTTAAATTGTGACCTCTTCTTGAGATCTAAGGGTTTTTCTTAAAAAAAAGAGGAGAAAAGGCAAAACTAAGATAATTAATCCAAACCTATATCAGTCTTTACTAACCATATAAACTACTAATTTTAAACTGCAGGAAAACTGACTGTAGCAGAATTCCATGAAAGAGGTTTTCAAGTTATTATCTGACTCTCAAGAAGTACAATCCCCAATTCTCCTAATATTCTACAGGAACACTGCTTATCTTTTATTTATGATTATAATAAAAAATGCCTATCTTTCAGCACAGTTTAATTCTTAGTTCAACAGTGATACATGAATGTATATAATTCTTTAGTCTAAAAATATTTCAGTTAGAGTGGCTATCAGAATAGGAGGAATTTTCTTGCTGAGAAGTAAGAACTATCTAGAAGTTTCATTTCAGCAGACATGCCTGCAGATACACATTATTTTCACACTCTTTTCAATTATATTAAATAGGTAAAAATGATAACCAGATGGGAATTACTCTCCTGCTCCCATCTGGAAAGCATAAGATGTGATCTAAGAAGTTTAACATTTAAGAAACTTAGGAATCATTAAATGGTTTGAGTTGGAAGGGACATTAAAGATATCTAATTGCAACCCCCTTGCCATGGGCAGGGACAACCCCCACCAGCTCAGACTGCTCAAGGCGCTGTAGAATCTAGACTTGAACACTTACAGGGAAGGGGGCATCCACAACTTCTCTGGGCAACCTGCTAATAGTACTTTTACTCTTTACTTCCTTCTTGCTACTGTAGGAATTCCGACTAGTACAATACAATATTTAATTGAGCCTGTACTTGAAATTATAGCCATAGCTTACCAATTCCCTACAATAAAAAATAAAATTTAAGATAATGCTTAGGAACCTTTTAAAAGGGTGCATTTATATGGCACAAAATGAGCAGCAATGTTCTTGTTTCCAAGGTTTTCCATTAATAATTTCATGTAAGCATAACTACAGGTAATGTGACGTCTTCTGGTTTTCAGATAAAGCATGTGCTGAAAATAAAGGCATTTAACTCCACATGTTCTTAAGACAAAAGAATAATTATGTTTTTCAGTGTGAAGTATTTGGAATAATGTGAGGACTGTGTTGTTGGATGATGCTAATAACATTTATTGTCTACCCTGGGGCAAAGCATAAGGGCATGTAAAAGTTACAAAGCCTAATTGGATAATGTTAGAGAATTGTAGTGGATGGAGGGATCCAAATTAGTTACACCCTCTCTCTACTCTATGTTGGAAGTAGCCTTGATGTGCACATTTCCTGAAATAACACATCTCTGCTGTCTGGGAGCCTGTTAACTGATGCAGGCAAAAGCTGTGCTGGGGAGCACACAGACAGTAAACACTTTGGATAATTGCAGGCCAGAGCTTCAACCTGAGCCTGTGCCTTTATTTACTAGTACAGACATAGCCTACGGGCCTGATAAGCTCGAAATTAGTCTCTCTGGTGTGTCCTATTTGCTAAGTGAAAGAGACCAGATGACTTTAAAAAGTGCTGCACTATAGCAGAAACCTTAGTGATATTTTGGGTATCTCCAGATCTCCTCCTGCTTATACAATTGCTCAAAAATTTTGCTGGTTTGTCCTCTTATGTTCTAGTTTACATTCTCAAGGATTCTGAAAAATATGATTTGAGGTATGCATGCAGTAGGTGCTGAATATCTGTTCTGTTGTGATTGAGGGGGGATTTGGTAATGCAAATGGCTTTTCTAGTCTTGAGTCTCTAAATCCTCACATTGTCTGATCCAGAGTAGATGCTTGAACCTCCAAACTTACATTTCTCACTATTAGACCATTGGGCACATCCATATACACGTGACAGAAACTGTCACTTTTATATTCAGCCTGATCTGTGACAGTTTATTAGAAACTTGACAGCTCTGATACTGTTTCTTTTCTTGGGAGATTGGGTGAGGGAGTAATTTGTGAAAGCATTATGAGAGAGAGATGCTTGAAACAAAATAATTCGGGGTAACAAAAGTATTGGAGAGAACGATCTGAACAATTTTCGGGTTGATGATTACATGAAACTACTCTGTCTCAGCAATCTTGCTTCAATTTTATGAGAATAAAAGTGACAGTAAAAAGTGTACAAATTGCAAGAACCTATTTTTTTTCTGAATACTTTTAAGAGTGAACAGAAATGTCTACAGTAATTCTTATTGCAGTGAGGAAGGGAAAAGAAAGTATAAAAATGGTTTTCATAAAGTCTGTGAGAAATGGCCCACATTAGCGGTGAATGTATCAAATTGTGGTCGCAATCTGATTTTCACTCTCTTGAAAGTAATTAACCTGTTAATTCATATGGCTACAGAGACAAAAGGAGCTAAGGTTTTTAAATACCTGCCATTCTTACTTCTTTTTATTTTTATCCTTACCTTTTCACTGTATCTGCAAAGCACTTAAAAACTTATCTGCAAAGCATTTAAGGGCTTTTATTCTGAAGGCTTAAGTAGCCTTCCACTGGCTCTGCACTGAAAGGGAATTCATTTGCTGTTGTTACCAGGCCCAGAAATGAGGAAGCTTACTGCCCACAAGAGAAAATAAAATTCCTTCCTCACCCAACATTAGCAGTAAAAGAATCTCTTACCTGTAAGTAAACATACTACCTTGCTCACTAAGTTTATGAACTCCATGTGAAATCATGAACTCTGTATATAACATGACAAAACAGACAACTGCGTTTTGGATACACAACCTTCTCTGTTGTCTTATCATCTCACATCAACTGAAGTCCTGAAAGGACATTAGAGAAACTCGGTAATTAGATGCAAACATCCAAGATAGCTGATGTGAAAAAGACCCAGTTGTCCGCAAGACAAACCTGTTACTGACAGAGACCTGTGACTCCCTGGGGAAGTGTGCAAAGCTGCCTGACTGAGGGCTGAGCACTTAGCCACTTCTCAGCTTTACTCTGGGTAAAGAATATGTCAAAGGGTCCAAAAAGGCAGAGCACATTCTTTCATTTATATGTGCTTTTTAGCACAGCTCATGACATATGTAAGTGCCTGGAACTTGCAGAAGCTGGACCTGGAAGGCACTGACCTGTATCCATGTCTCTGCAAGCAATGACTAGATGGACACAATGTTTGATCATGAACAGCACTGCATGCTTGTGGTTTAACAGTAGTGCAGAAAAGGACAAACCCTATCTGCTTTGACATATCATTGTAGTCACTCTGCCCTTACTTGTACTTCTGTTAATGTATTCATTGTAATGGAATAGTAAAAATTGATTTAGTAGGACAATCATATTGATTATAGACAAGAAGGTCTTGTTCTCATCATTTAATGAAAAAAGTCTCTCCAGGCAGCCATTGCAACTCTTAAATTGCTAGAATTTAATTTTATTTCCCAACAGTATTTCTCAGTTATAATGAAGGTCTTTTATTTCTGTTAGTAATCTTGCTTTAGGAGATTGAAAGCTGCACTTTTCAAACAAGACAAACTAGACTGAAACTTTCTGACTTTGTAAGGGTTTAGTCACTGAATCTGACAGAGCATAAGGCCACTAAACCCAAAAGTAGTACAAGATGGAGTTCAGGCACACTAGAAACACACTGGAAACACATTCTTGATCTATTCAAACAATGAGAATTTTCTCCTTTGTTCAGTAAGAGTCTTGACATGAACCCTCCGTAGTGGCTGATGATCAGAGGGCTGGAGCACCTCCCCAGTGAGGACAGACTGAGAAAATTGGACTTGTTCAGCTTAGAGTAGGCCCCAGGGAGGCCTTCCAGGAGCTTTTGAGTACTTCAAAGGAGGCCTACAGGAAAGATAGGGAAGGGCTGTTTATCAGGCAGTGCAGTGGTAGGATGAGAGTTAATAATTTTGAGCTGAAAGAGTGTAGATTTAGATTAGATATTAGGAAGACATTTTTTACCATGAGGGTGGTGAGGCACCGGAACAGGTTACCCAGGGAAATTATGGATGCCTCATCCCTAGAGGGGTTCAAGGCCAGGCTGGATGAGGCTTTGAGCAACATGATCCAGTGGCAGGTGGTTTGGAACTAGATGATCTTTAAGGTCTCTTATATCCCAAACCATTATGTCTGGGTTTTTTGCATTTCTTTTGTGTTATATATGGGTGAAGTGTTTGTATTTGTGTTTGTCTGTTTTATCAATTGAATACAGTGTCTTGAGTCTCATGTTCGACTCTCGGGTTATTTTATCAACAGATCCTTTCAAGAAGAGGCCTTTGGTTTTGTATGTCCCTCATGTGCTCATTTGCTTTGTGTTTTACTATACCTCCATCCGTATTAATTTAAGACCAAGTAAAAGTTATATTGCTGCTACACAGTTTACTTATAGTTTTGTTGTCTGTAATTTTAGTTTCTTGTCTTTTGGGTATAATGGAATTACATATAGCTTTTTGCTGATGCCTGCTGTTATTACATACATCTAATGTATCTACCAAAAATTCTGCATTTATGTAGAAGAAAATTCTTTGGTCTTTTGTTATAAGACATCAAGACCATAACAAAAGAAAACAAACCAACTAACTGTAAACTAATATAAGCTATCATAGCATATTTCAGCTGCATTTATAGGATCGTATATCACAGAACATTCAGCTGAATGGGACTGCTATCAAAGGCTGCTAGAAGGCTCTGCCTGAGATCACTTTCATTATAAAAGTGTAATATATATGTCTTCTGGGCCACTGAATCATCTTCCTTATACCAGTACCATTCATGTAAGTGGGTAAATATATAACATGCACATACAATGAAGTCAGTAGGGACGATAGCCAAATGAGGTCTTACTGGATAAGCTCTCCCCTCTGACTTGAAATACAGCAAAACAAACAGCAAATACTACTTAGGGCTTTCAGATGTTATTTATCAAGCTTAGTTTAGCTTGTCCAGAAGTTAAACATCTGGTTGAAAATATTTGTTTCAGTCTATTCAGGGCTAAAATGAATCATTGTCAAGAGATACATGCACCTCTAGTAGGTGATTCATGCATTGCCAAGGTAAGTATGTGATACAGATGTGATGAAGTGCTGCCGAGAGGTTCCTGACTTTCCACAGGCTCTCAAGGGAACCTAGACAACTAGTATTTTCTCATTTTCAGTGCACCTTTAGATGTCTAAAGTTAGTGAGATGAATCTCTGCCAAATTGACTTAGGAAAAGCATGGTAATGATATTAAATTACACAGCATACCTCTTTGCTTTTGAAACCCACAGGTAACAAGAAGATGTGAAGATCACCAATATTTGTCTTTTGCAAGGGCACTGAGATCTGTAGAAAGCTGCTCAGCCTCATTGTCGAAAGAATTCATCTATGCAATGTTCATAATGCACAGTGGGGTTAATGTTATGAATTGGTTTTGATCACTGAAATAAGAAGAAAATTCTCAGTCTGTATATTCCAGCCCTATTCACAATCCTTTAAAGTACTTTTATTCTACTATTCCATGCTCAATTCCCAAGCAGAATGTAGAGGTGTATTCCTGTGCACAAAAGTGTTGAAATTATGTTAAAGGTATGATTTGCTACAGTTCATCAGTGTCGGGAAATGTGGAATTAAGACTGAAACCACACACTTGACCCACCGTTTCCTGCTCAGATACTGAAATTCTCTTGAGGATGGATGGCTGATTGAACACAATGACTGTAAGGAAAGGCATGACAGAGACAAAGTAAGAGATAGAAATGGTGAAAATAAACAACCAGTACAGATATGAAGTCTTCATTTACTTTCAGATATCTGTTTTCTGTCCACCTTGCACATTTCCTTTAAACAAACAAACAAACAAACAAACAAACAAACCACTCTCCCTTTCCAGAGAATTCATGAACCTAGACTGTATGGAATCTCAGATAATTTTGAACAAATATTATTTAGGCAACAAAACAATATCTACTATAGCTGTGAAGTTGAAAGGTGTACTGTATTCTTCTGTGGTCTGTCGTGTCAAGCATGATTTGGGAGGGGGTAGATTTGCACAGCAGTTTGCTGTCAAACATGCAGCAACAGCACGATACAGAAGGTGATGGTTTTGTCACTGGAACAGAATCAAAACCTTTATTTCTTTACCACTACATAGAGGATTGTGATTGAATTTCAGTGGAAGACATTAGCTGCTGACTTGTGACATCTGGGTGAAACAGTCGGTCAAATTTTTTTTATAATTATATTTTCATTTTTGAAATAGTGTTATAACAAGATTTGTTAATCATTGGAAAATGTGTCTTTTGGAAGGAAACCCCTCTAGCTGTTTGACTCAGAATATTATCTTCAAGGATTTTCATTTAGTTCTGATTTTTTTTTACAGAACATAAAAAAAATGTTTTATTATTAGTGTCTGTAACAGTGTTACCATACCAGCTTAAATGGCTGCTGACATATATATTTTCCTTTTATTCACTGTATGATATAATCATTCTGTGCCACTCCAGCCTCTGGATTTCAAGACATCAATTCTTACATAGACATGTTCCCTCACCTCTGCACTATTTGAAACAAAGACACCCATTCTTCTGGTGCGTGAATCTTTTGAGTATCTGACACCAGTTTACAGCCCCCTTCGTGTTTCCAGCAAACATAATCCAGGCTGCATCATCTTACAGTCCACCCCAGAGCAAGTCTCTTTGAAACTTCAGTATATTTTTACCTTAAAAATTTAATCATACAATTGAAGATTAAGTGTATCTGGAGTTGCTAAATTAGAAAGAACAAATTATTCCAGCGTTTCTAGAAGAGAGACAAGGCATGAGTGTGAGGCAAATGCTAGCAAGTCGGCTTGTAGATTTACCTGTACATTGTCAGACTGAGTCAGACAGTGAGGTTGAGTGCACCCTCAGCAAGTTTGCAGATGACAAGATCACACCAAGCTAAGTGCTGCAGTTGCCACACCGGAAGGATGCAATCTAGAGGGACCCAGACAGGCTGGAGAACTGGGTCTGTGCATACATCGTGAGATTCAACAAGGCCAAGTGCAAGGTCTTACACCACAGGACAATACACAGTTTCAATACAGGATGGAGGATGGCGTGATTGAGAGCAGCCCTGCAGGAAAGGGTTTGGGGCTGATGGTTGGTGAGAAGCTCGACATGAGCTGGCAATATGTGCTTGCAGCCCAAAAAGCCAACTGTGTCCTGGGCTGCATCAAAAGAACTGTGGCCAGCAGGTTGAGGGAGGTGATTCTGCCCCTTTATTCCTCTCTTGTGAGACCTCATCTGGAATATTGTGTCCAGTTCTGTAATCCTCAACATAAGAAGGATATGGAACTCTTGGAACAGGTCCAGAGGAGGGCTACAAATATGATCGGAGGGCTGGAGCACCTCCCATAGGAGGACAGGCTGAGAGAATTGGGGTTATTTAGCCTGGAGAAGAGAAGGCTCTGAGGAGATCTTATAACAACCTTTCAGCACCTGAAGGGAGCCTACAAGAAAGCTGGAGAGGGACTGTTTACAAAGGCTTGTAGTAATAGGACTAGGGACAATGGCTATAAACTGGTGAGGGGCAGATTTAGACTAGACATAAGGAAGAATTTCTTCACTATGAGGGTGGTGAGGCACTGGCACTGGCAACTCCAGGGAAGTTGTGGATGCCCCATCCCTGGAGGTGTTCAAGGCCAAGCTGGATGGGGCCTCGGGCAGCCTGATCTAGTGAGATGTGCCCTTGCCCATGGCAGGGGGGTTGGAACTGGGTGATCTTTAAGATCCCTTCCAACCCAAACTATTCTATGATTCTGTATTTCTATGATTCTATGTTTTGTTAACAGCTGGAGAGGCATATTTATCTACCCTTTTCACCCCCCTCCTCAAGCCTTGTCCTCCGTGTGGTCTTCAGTGACCTGACTGTATTGCATCCTTAACTGCTGAAGCTGGAGTGGAGAAGAGAATCATGCAAAGGTTCTCTGCTGAGTGGTACTCAGCTTCATCTCCACATCGATTTGCTGCACTTCTGGTTACCTTGTTAAAAAAAACTGCTTACAATTCAAGACATAACATAATTCAAAACATAAAACTATGCTGTCTGAACGCTTGCTTTGTCAGTATGAAATTGTTTCATTCTTGTGTATGTTTTTAAAGCAATACCATCTATAGGTACATTTTAAAATTTTTTGCATTTTCTTTCCAGTCTAATATTAAGATTTGAGTCACAAGAATTATATAAAAGGTAGAAATATCAAAGCTGATTTGTGTCAAAGTGCATTTGTAAAGGATGTACTTCCACAGAGGAACAAGCCATCCATTATTTGTGGATTTCTCCAGTTTATTTGATTTGGATATCTGGTAGCAATAAATACATATTTGTTATATTTTTTCCCTGCAAGCAAACAAGAAATACTACAATCACCTTTCCTGAAGTGTATCAAGGCTTCTGTTTGTAAGCAATTCTGAAAACAGGATTTCAGAAGCTATAGCAACATAAAGTATGTACCATGAGACCAAGGTTGTACGGACCATGTTTTGTCAGTGTTGAGTTTATAAATGATAAATTTTCCATTTTATTTTGGTTTCTTTGGGTTTTTTTTTGGTAAGGTAACCTTAATGATTATTGACAACATCTGGACTGGAGTATACCTCAAAAATGTAAGCAGACCTTTTTAAAAAATGATGCGGTTTTGAGAGCCAATCTTCTGTTTTTATGAGCTGATTTCTGATTTTTGATTGCTAAGGATGAGCAAGAAGAGATGCTAACCAAAGGCCAGCTATAGCATCATCTGATCAAAACTAATCTCCTAGACCTGGCACAGTCTGGATTTGGACCAAGAAACAGAAACAGAAAAGCTTTACTGGCAATGATAGATGACCTCAGCTGTCAGTGGACAGAGGGCAGACATTTTCTCTCATCATTGATATCTCAAAACTTTTCTTTCAGATGGCCATTAAATAATGCCATTTCACCTAACAAGAGTCACAATGCCCCTGGCTACAGCACAAGATAGATAAAAACCTATTGAGAATGTTGCATTCAAGAAGTAGCGATGGGTAACCAAGTCCACACTACTCATCTTTTATTAGCTGAGTCTCAGAAAAAGATTCTTTTTCAGTGTGTAGATAAAAGCTGTCCATGGATGAATGGATGTCCATACATGATTAAAGTGATGCTGGCTGGGTCAAGAGAAGGACTCAGAAGAAATTTGAACACTGTCAAAATTTCCTTTTGCTAAATACACTCCATTTTCACAGTTGGTACTAAGATCTCCATAGTACTATGAGTAATGCTTCATCTAGTCTTTAAGTTTCAGAATTTCAGACCCATTCTGACAGAGTTTATCTTGACTCATCACTTTATTTTTTGTGCTGTCTAGAGCTATGAAAGTTACATACACAAGAAGTCTTCAATACTGTCTTAAACTGTGACTGGTTGGGAATATTTTAGTGTCTCTTTTCAACATCTTTTATTACTTTCCCCAAATACAACATGCAAATCCTGTCAAGATTCATGGACCGCATTGTGACTTGACAGGCTTCTGTCTTGAAAACATGTCTTACAAAAGGAGTAAGTACACACCGTTGCAGGATGCAATAGTGTTCTGAGTAGCCAACTCATGGCTGTGGACTGAACTTCTTCAGGATCATAAGCATCCTTTTCGTCTTCAACAATGGACTTTTGCTTTATGCAGCTTGCTTCTGTTGGAGAATAACAGAGGCTGACAAAGATATGACAAGAAATTCCATCATCAAATGTTCTAATGAAAATGCATACAAATGTAAAGAAGAATGCTATGTTTTAGATAGTTGACCGATTCATAACTTCCAAATGGGTATTAACCAAGATTCTAGACAGACATTCACTTCTATCTTCCTTCCTTTCAGAATAAGGGTTAGCAAGGTAAGAAAGAGATTTTTTTTTTCAACGAGGAGTTAAAATAACTGCAGAGTATTTGAAATTATGTACAAAATGTTAGCTAAACTAGAAAAGCTAATAATTTAATTTAATTTACTTGTTGCACTGGCTAAATGAACCCTTGATGAAGCCTATAAACTGACACCTGAGGTGAACTTGGTTCCTTTCTTTTTAGGAAAGTAATTTTTTTGTCCAAAATAATGGGTAACTTCAAATCTGACAGGGAGTTAATGGCAGATACCTAAAGTATTGGCACTGGATTTGTATTGTTTTCATATTAAGAGGTTTTGTGAAATGATTGAACTTATTCAGGAGGACATTTCCCCATTCTGAATGACAATTGCAAACTGTGACACCAAGGTGAAGGGCTCTGAAGTAGAGGAATCATGCCAGGGGATTCTTCTTAAAACAGAAAAACTGTGGCAAAACATACAGCAAAACCGTGGTGGTGAAAGTGCAGGGAGAGAGAGGGCTCCTTAGCCTTCCCTCCACAGCGAAAAAGGGCAAGCTCCTGGCAAGCAAGCAGCAACTCTGACTCAGCACGGGCAGGGACAGGAGTGACAGCAGCCAATCCCCCTCACATTCAAGAGCAGCCTCAAGAACATGAGCAACCAGGAATGAGATGACCAGGATGGGCAAGCAGGGTGTGATGCAGCAGAAATGCATTGTTTCACATAATGCACTTGAGAAAGGATTCTCCATTCAAAAGGATTTCTGATCAATCCTAGCACATTTTTTTAGTTCTTTCTACATGTATTGAAAGGAAATATTTCATGGGAAAAAATACAGCGTAACAAATTTTTGAAAACTCCAATGAGAAGGATTAAAATTGTATCAGAACTATAACAAAAGTTAGAGAAGCTGTATAGCTAGTAGGATTGATAAGGTAAGATGTGCAATCAAGAACGAAGGGTATGTAATCTCTGTTGTTGAACACTGCACAGCTTTAGCCTGTTTTCATCAAACTAATTGATGGCAAATGGAGCAGATGCATGATGAGATGACATTCCCGATTTATGACACAGTTATAAGAAAATATGTCTTTTTTTTTCCATTACAAGTATTGGAAATTTAGGAAATGCACTGGATTGGAATTGAAGTAATCTCTCCTGCTTGTCTAATGTACTGCTGATTTTTCTTGCTATTATTCTAGGCATTTAATTTATCATAATCCATTTCAGAAAAAAATTAAAGTAGTTTTATATTTGATGTATTTTATAATTAAATCCTTGGCATTGACACTTCCTGTGTTTGATTCTAGGCTATGATTATACATTTAGGATACCTGAGTTACTAAAACTACAAGAGAAACAACAGATCCAGAGTATTATATACACTGGTAAAGGTAGGTTACGCAGAGAAGAACCATATAGCATTGTTACAACATCCAATATATTTAATCTTTCATTATACTACTTTTTATATATCCATGTTTTGACACATTAAATAGTGAGAATAACTTTTATGTTTTCGTATTTATCATGAAAACAGGTTATTTTCAGGCAACATCCCTTCATATTTTTTGAGCCAAGAAAAAGAAAAGGATTTGTAGTGTGTCCATGGTAACCAGCACCAAACAAAGCACTTAAAGAGAGCAAAATGTTACTTCTGTAACAGAAGGGTATGGATTTGTGAACAGCTATAGCCTGCAGACAGTTTCTTGTGGTCACATCCCAGGGAAGATGGTAAATCTTGCAAAAGGAATGTCTGAGATGAAAAACCATGAAAGATCAAGACTGCCTGCGTACAGAGGGAGGTACATAAGCAGGGATGGACAAAACAATTCCCGCAAAAGAAGTTCTCATCAAGAATGATTTGGCCTGAGGAAGAAGGAGACGCAACCAATAATAAACTGGTAAGAGAGTGAGTTTTTGGGTGTTAAAGTGATGCTCAATAGTGGAATTTGTTTTTTAGTTTCCATTAATAATTTCCATTAATTACTGGCTGTCACTTCCACACACAGGCACGCACTCTACACTGTAGATAAGTTATAATCTTGCAAACTGAACTCTAAAGAAGCAAGTAAACTTCAGCACTGAGACTGCAAATAACCGAGTCTAAGCAGCATGAACTGTTCTTTTAATTGCAGGACTGGCTGATATATATTTTTTTCACAAAATGTCAGCCTCATTTTGTTTTACTGAGATGGTTCCTCACTGAGAACGGTGCTGAACAATGCAGAAGTTCATCATTAAAATAGACTTCATTTTTTCACTTTCTTCTGCAGTATGCAGGGGCAAATATAGCCTGCTGAACTGAATCAGATTGCAGTATGTTACATTTCAGGCATACAGAAAACCCCTTAGAAGGTGACTGTACTGAGGCAAAAGTGTTTGACATATCTCTATTCAGTATCACTAAACAGCTAGAGTTCTTCATCCAAAGAATCCTCCATAGCTTATTGACTGAGGTGTATTAATAGGCACTTGCCTGAAAGACAGACACAGTCCAGATTGAACATATAGGATATTACTGTTTTAATAAGGTTACATTCCCTAGCGATTTCACATTTTTCCCCTTCTTCATCGAATCTGTCAGCTTCTTCTCTCACAGCCCTTATCCTTTCACACATTGTTATCTTTATAAAGGCAATAAGACAATATACAAAATCCACTTAAATAAAGGTCTTCCTTCAACTAGTATTACTGCTGAGATCCTTACACTGGCAGCAGTTTACCAAAGCACAGGAAAAAATCAATTTTAATTAGTATTTTTGGCTTTAATGAAAAGTGATTACCGAACTGGCATTTTAGTTAATACTGTTGAGATTTATGGTAGGGTGATGCTAATTAATTTTCTGTTGAATTGCTGTGGGCAATGAATAACTGCAATAAAATGGCAGATTTGCTGATACCAGGACTATATCAGCACTTCAGAGATTCTTAACAAAAGGGAGCTTAATGGGTTGCAGGTATAATTTACATTACTTCTCATAAACTACACATTAATGCTTCTTTGTAAAAGTGTTACAAAGACCCAACTTTTTGTATATTATAATAAGAGCTATGTCTTTTCCCACAATTTGGTGTCAGCACATGCAAGCCTTTTGTAGAATGTGATAGTATTTTAAGAGTCTCTAGATAGGAAAGATTTTATTAGGCTAGAAAATTAATCTTATCTTAAATCTTTTTCTGTATATGTTGTTGTTATTCCATCATTAATTTTACTGTTTTTCTTAGTAGAAAGATAAAATCAAATAAGGTACTTACATTTAGACTTCAAGCTGTGTGTATCAGGAGGACTATATTTTAGTGTGTGCTTGAACAGTGCCTAGTGCTATAGGGATCTGATTCCAGTTCAAGCCTTCAGGTGCTATCCTAAAGCCTACTGGCTTTGGGAGCATTTGGCTTCATCCATTTTTTTTTTAAAAGCACAATAGAACTGGCACAGCCTCACTGACTTCAAAGCAGTCGTTATTCATGAAACTTATACGAATCCCACTTGAGTCAGTATAAAGCCCTTCATTAATCTTGTCATAGAATCATAGAATGGTTTAGTTTATAAGGGATCTTAATGATCATCTAGTTCCAACCCCTCTGCCGTCAGTTAGGACAACTTCCACTAGATCAAGTTGCTCAAAACTTCATTCAGCGTGGTCTTGAACACCTCTAGGGAACGGGGCATCCACTACTTCTCTGGGCAACCTGTTCAAGTGGCTTACCACCCCCTTGGTAAAATATTTATTCCTAACACCTAATATAAATCAGCTTGAAACTGTTATCCCTCATCCTATCACTACACTCTTTGATGAAGAGCCCCACCACATCTTTCCTGTAGGCCCCGTTAAGTACTGGAAGGCTGCCATAAAGTCTTCCCAAAGCCTTCATTCCTCTAGGCCAACACTCTCAGGCTGTCCTCCTACAGGAGATGCTCCAGCCCTCTGATGGTCTTTGTGGCCCTCCTCTGGACTTGCCCTAACAGATCCGTATTGTTCCCGTGCTGAGGATTCCAGAACTGAACACAGTGTTATGTCTGAGGTCTCATGAGAGCAGAGTGAAGAGGGAGAGTCACCTTCTCTATGTGCCGGTCACAGTTCTTTAGATGCAGCCCAGGATATAGCTGGCTTTCTGTGCACCTTCCATCAAATTACACCTGCCCAGTCTTATAAGTCGTGGAGCTGATAAGAAAACAAGGGAATTCCTGTTATTTTTCCCTGGAGCTATAGCATGGGAGGCAATGCCATAGGACTAGCAGACTTTTACTGAGCATTTGTATTACTGACCACCAGAGGAGGTTGACCTACCATAGGTGGGCTGACATTCTGAACAATGGAGGATGCATCTCCTCATAAGTGCAGGAGAGCAGAAATGACATCTGCTCCAGACTCTATGCAGATATTATGACACCAGCATCTGCTCCTGGTGAATGAAGTACTGCCAGATAAAACATTAGGATAGTAATGAATAACCGTTCCTCAACTAGTGAAAGCAGCTGAAAAATCAAGGTTGTTTTTTTTTATTTTGGTTTTGGCTTGTCTTTCCTAAGTAAATGGTCAAAAGCAGAGGCAAATTCCTCTTTCATGATTGTTTTAGCTTTAAGATTTTTTGGTAGGTATGAAGAATGGAAACTTGTGTAATTTCAAACAAAAGCTAAAATTCTCCTGTGAGTCTTTTGGCTCTGATATCTGAGACCTTAAAAAAACACAGTGAAGAAAAGGTTCAGAGGGAAATTATAAGCATTGCCACCACTTAGAAGGAATTAAGCCCTCATCTTCAAAAGTAGGTTCAGCTGCTGTTGCCTGACCTAGCCAGTATTTAACCCTTTCAACACATGCAAATGAGTATGGCCAAATTTCACCATATACGGCCTACCACAAATGGTTTTGGGCATGAACTGGATAATTTTAATATTTGATACAATCAGCAAGAGTGGTTGCACTTTGTCCAGTGTAGGTGGTTATTAGTAGTGGTGAAGTTTAATTAGTGTAATTAAAATAATATGCTATACAATTATGCTCAGACATAATTATAAGGGACATTGTAAACACATTTTGCCATACTTTGTTTTAAGTCTCAGAAAACATACAATACAAGCAAAAAATTCTTAAAGAGCTTGAAGTGCTTTAGTTTTTGCAATGCGTTTGATGGTAGATTCTTAGAGACCATATGATTCTAAGTATTGAAATCCAGTAGAGTTAGGAAGGTACCTAAATATATTGGAAAATCTTTCTGCAAGTCCTAGATATATCTTACATGCACAGTCTCTTACAGTGATGACTGGTTTTATTCTGCTTTAATAAGGAAATGACATTATGTGATTACTGTATGTATGCAGGCATATGTGTGTCTATTGCTACTTTCCTTTTAAATATCTTTAGGATCTCCTGTCCAATTTTGATGAAATCTGACAGAGGAGAAGATATTAAGTTATTAAGTTCCCACAAGTGCCTGAATAGAGGCAAGAGATACTACTTGTCTGCAATCAGCAAGGCTATTGAGGAAAGGTCGCAAGTCTGAGCTCACCCTTCAACAGGCATCAGAGAATCACAGCAGAGAGACTTTGAGATAAAAAAGCATCAGGCATCATTATTTTTACTGCTCACAGACAGATCCTCACTGCCTCCCCCACCCAAGTCCTTGAAAATTGACTGTAGGCTTTTTTCTGCTTTGTTTAAGTGATATCCATTTGCAAGACAGATGAGACATTTGATGCCACATTGGTGCCCATGACTGCCACTATAATCTTGAGGTCCAGATTGTTGCTAGCCCTGGATGGATGCACAAGTGGAGAAAGGTCGAGTGTGCCATTCTTCCAGTATGCATCTTCCTGCAGAGAGGTGGGAAAACATCTTTTATACTGTTCAGTTGTGAACAGCTGCTCACTGCTATCATACCCATGGCAAAAAAAAGAAAAGTCTGGGTCTCAGCTTCCCAGCCATACTGGCTTGCACTCAGGATTGCAGCTTATTGTACTGGTCTGAAATGAAATAGTTTCTTAACAATAACATCAAGACATTTGTATTCAGAAGCAGTGTAGCACAAAATACAAGCCATCTAAAGATTGTGATGGTACTTGCAAGATAGGGATGCTCAGTCATCTTTTTTTATTTTACAGGAAAAAATCCCATTCACTAGCACATTAGTGGGTTTTAGAGTCTAGGAAGATGTAAAAAATAGTGTTCCAAAGTGACTGAGTAATAAGCAACTTAAAGTATTCAAATTGCCACAGAAACCTGAAAATGGAAACAACTAGGCTCACAGTAGCATTGCCACCTAAAGCTGAATGTTAAATTTGATTACACTACATCACTAACAAGCTTCCTAAGTACTTAAGCTACATTAGGATGCCAGGAGATAATACAAAGCTGGTGTGCTTAATAATTAAGGCTGACATCCATTATTTCATCTAGAGTTCCAGACATGTGGCACCCAGGAAGACATTTAGTTCACCTCAAAATGTTTTTAGTCTCTGGTGTATATCAGTCCTTTAGCAAATACACAGAAATTTGCAGAATGTATTGTGGTCAACAGGTTTGGCACAAACATGTTGTCCGAAAATGACAAATGGTTGACATCTTTTGGTCTGCCTCTTGACTTCACAGCAACCTGTTTTCTGTGTCCACCTTCTGTATCCAAAAAACTCAGACTCCATGGAGCAACTATTCATCCAACCCTAAGTAACTCTGTCACTGAGATGCAATTCACATCTGGCTCAAAACCATCCCCTCTGCACTCCTGAGAAATATGCTGGAGAAGAAAATAAATGCTGCATGCTCGTTTCACACAATGCTGTTGAGGTTGTCAGCGGGTTTATACCAGGCTAACATTAAGGGACTTTAAACTTGACTCCCAAGAGGTGTTGCTTTTAACCTGTGGCTTTGGCCCCAAACAAGAGCTTGCTCTGACTGCAACAAGCCTGTAATTTAAAAAGGGTAACATTGACCACCCATATCTCAACGTGCATTTTTAGTTGCTCTTCAGCCATCCTCCTCCTGCAGTGGCATTTTCCTGGCTCTGAAAAAACAACATTAAGCTCCAATATATTTTCTGTGTGAGAAAATGCCACTCTGGTTGCCAGTTTTGCTCCCCTCCATCTGGCTGTGTTTCTCCACACCTGTCACAGTCTACTGTTGTATGGGAACTGCAGGATTTGAAGAGGGAGAAAAGCACTTGGCATTAGCTCCCATCTCTGCTACACTGTTTTCTGATGAGCTGTCTGTAAGAGTGCCCTTTTGCACCTCTCTAATGTGCAGCACATAACAGACCATGAGACTTAGAAGACTGAGAGGTGGAAAACAGCCTTAGCAATGGGACTTCATTAAGCATGTCCTTAAAGTCAAGCCCATGAGAGCTGGAGGCTTTAGGAACTTTGTTAGAGGCTTTTTGAGTTAGAACCTCAGCCCGATGAGTTCCATCTTGCCCTTTTATGGTGTCACAGACCTTAATTTAGTACCCTTCCTGAAGTCCATTAATGAACTCTTTCCTAGAAATGAAATGAACTGTGGAGTTATATAAGGAGGAAACCTCCTTTAGTCTCTATTTTATGTTCATTGCAATGGTTTCTCATACACACTCATTTGTTTATAACCCTTTAGCTAATTTTTGACCTATGTGATTCTGTTAATATCTAAGCCAATTGAAATAATTCTGAGAATAGGATTTCATGACACACTGATAAAGAGAAACATTTGCTTCTCTTTAGCCTAAAAAGCCACAGTCTTTGCCTTCACTACTAATTTCATAATTCTGCAGAAGGAAGCAATCAAGATTTCCTGGCAAAATTGATACTTTAAAGATTTGCATGAATGTTTCCAGCAGTTCTGTTATCCTAACATATAGGGTTGATCTGAAACAACATAAATGTTTTGCTTGAATAGCATGTTAGCTGTGCAACACACACTGGAATATCTTACGAGAGAAACCAACCCTTAAAAAGACAGTTAAACTTAACAGCCTTGCATCCTACCTCTAGGGAGAATATGTTCACTTCCACTGGCAGCAGGTTGTTGTTTTCACTGTGTGCCATCTGCACTATTTTGATGAGCACACTAGAGGATAATGAAGTTAAAATGAATACCTCATCCATACTTTCTATCTCACTTATCTGCCTCAGAGAGAGTATCAGCAGTGCCTATGACCCTTGAAGTGTCAGAAGCCACTGTTTAAAGAGAGTGTCAACATCATGGTTGGTAAGCATAAAAGCCACAATCAGTTTACTAAGTACGGTAGAAAAGAAAATGCACTCTCTCTTCAGGAACTAGACAGGAATCAAAGATCATCAATGAAATATGTAAAAATATTACTGCACTCTGGAAATCTGTTTTGCATCTCTCCTTGGACCACAACAGATGGACAAGTCTTGTCCAACAAACTGCATGCTTGAAGCAGTGGCCCTCCTGGTGCTGGTTCCAAATGTGGACAGCTTCTTCCTCCCCAGGCTGGTACAATGAAACTGTGATCTTGGATGCCAGAAGCATGTAGAAACACATAGCTCAGCACAGTCTAACCCATTGGAGTGTCTGACTTCCATGCTTGACTTATGCAGTGTGCACTGAGCTCCATGCTGCTGCTGAACCTACATGCTGCCAGCAAAGTTACATCACTATCCATCTTTTGAGGCTAAATTTATGCAAATGTTTAATGTATTTCCTATAAACCCTCACATATACCTCAGTTCTGTCCCCAAATTCCAGTTCACTGACCTCTGGTTATACCAATTCACTTATTTTATTGATCTATTAAGCACATCATGTAAAAGACCAAGTTTCCATAGCAAACAAAACCACAATCAGTGTGTTCCAACATGCAGGTTTCAAGCTAGGTAAAGTATGTAATAGTGTAGATACTTTCAAATTTTGTATATTCACTGGTCTTCACGTCTTTATCCAACTCTGTAGCACCTGGAAGCAAAGGTTATTTACATAAATGACTTATCCTAGCTTTAAATATATCACTAATTTATAGAAAGGGAACAGTAGATCATGGAGAGGTGCCAAATAACTTGGAAATTAAAAAAAAAAAAGGATATTAAATTAAGCATGTAGATTACATTAGAAAAAATGCAATTCTTAATTTTTAATTTGTGCTTTGACATTTCGGCAAGTCTGGGGCTGTTAGCACATGAATGTATGTGGCAGGATTTGATACAGCTTGATGGAATCTGAATTAATTCTGAATTAGTTATTTCAGGTGCACAAAGAAGCTCAGAACTTACTGTGGTCTAGCTGCCCTTGCTGAGTACCATGCTACTTCAAGACCGCCAGCACATTCACATGGCATCATGTCATACTATATGTTTATATCGAGAAATGAAATTTTATGAAGTGATTCTCTACTATTTCTCCATATGAGGCCCTGAGTACTACCAAAACTCAGCAGCTACTGCAATTTAGTTCATGAAGGAAGAAATGTTGGCCTCTTTGCTCAGACTTTTAGTATTACTGTAACACAGCTGGTTTGTGTGTTGAAATATGAAATAAGAGTGGAGTGCATAGGTCCTGTGTTCTTACCTTTGGTCTGAAATTCCTTATGCTCCTCTCAGCTGGGAAGATCGTTTTGGGTAATATGTTTCTGAGTCATCCAAAATGAAGCAGTTGCTTATAACTCTTCCAAATTTTCTATTTGCATTTTAGTACCCTAGCAAATTTGACTTAGACTTAACCTACACAACAAACCTAATGACAGCCCTCCTAAAGTTTTATTTAGAAACTTAAGAAGGGGTGAAAACCAAATTCTTAGCTCTGAAAATCCCAAAACTTGCTATTTCAATGGAAATCTAAATTTTGCTGTGGGCCACCAAATTAAATTAAAATGTAATCAGCTAGCGACCTGCTCCATTTCATCTGTTCAACCCTTCATCTGCTTCAGAAAGAAAATTTGATTAGTTCGTATATATGTATATATGTAAATGGTGAAGGTGGCAGAATCCCTTGTATCTGCACGACAGGAAAGTAAGATATGTAAAATTAATGTCAACTTTTGAAAGTGCATTTCTACCCTCAGCAAAGACTAGATGGCCATTGTTCAATTTTTGGTAGTAAAACGAGGTTTTTGGAGGAAATCAGGTTTTTGTTCATTGCAAACGACCTTTTCTGCTCACAACAGTGCTATGAAACTGCCTAAGTACAATTATTCATGGATTTTTGGCAGCAGAAAATTTTCTGGACATGAGAGTGAGGTGAATTTATGATTTCTATCTCAAGCTCAACGTTTTTAACTGATAGGGGTGTTTGATACCAGAAAGCACTGACTGGTAAGCAGTATCAGGCAAATGTTAGATAGTGAGTATCAAATCATCTCACTGACACAGCACAGATCCTGGTGGACCAGTGTCACATCACAAAACAACGCAGCACTGTGACTTCTCAGCAACAAAGCTAAAATCTAATGAGCCTATTCATCACCTCTGGGTGGATGTGGGCTGGCACTTTGCTCCTGTACTGTTTCTCGCCCACTCAGCACAGAAACGTGGCTCTTGGATGCTGCCTGTCCCTGAACTGCCCCTTTTCCCAAGCACAGCCAGGAACCTGCACATTCTCCATGCATAACTGTTGCTTTGTGCACAGTTTATACCTGGAGATCTGTAGCTTCTTTCCAAGGGATTTTTCTTGTCCTTCCCAAGAAAGTCTTCTTTCAGTCCTCTCTATCTGTTGGTCCCATGTGGTCTGTATTCCTGTTTTATCATTTGCTGAACCTCTGGAGCTAAGACAAAAACACGCATGACATTTTTCTTTACTTCCCTCCCCCTTGCCTCTCCTGCCTTCCATGCAAAAGGTGAAATACTGCATCCACTGAAGCTCATTGTACTTTGAAGAAGTTCATACTCATGGAAATCAACAAGGCCAAAATGTCATATTAGGCTAAGCCACCCATGATGCACTTGCTGTTATTATCTATTTCTGATAAATAAGCCTTCTAATTATTATTACATAATCCTTATGCAATGGGAACATGATCTAGATAAAAATGAATAAACTTAAAATTTACCTTCAAAGATACCAACAGTATCATATCAACATCATCCTTAAAACTTGCAACTTAAATGTCATCTATCAATAAAACTAATTTTTGGGTGCATTTTGTCATGATTTCAGATTTCTTCTGTGTTCATCAAGACTATTTGAGGCTTTTTCTTATCCTCTCATTAAAATGTTGGGGAAAAGTCTCCAGTAGCAGCTAAATATTTAAACAGTAAATTAACATGCTTGACAAATGGAGAGGGCCATCTGTGATAAGGACGAGATAAGTTTCAGTCAGAAGATGACTGAGTGGGAGGAAATCTTTCTCCAACATCTGTTTGGCTTGCTTGGATTAATCTTCTCCAATTATTCTGTACTGTCTCTCCAGGGAGGATAGATGGGTGGAGAAGTGTGTTCCAAATTCAAAGTGATTGATCTCATGCATGCAGGAGTTTTAAAGGTCAGTTCAGTAAAAGGGAGACTCAAGAGAATATGACTAACTGAGCTAGCTTTTACGTATACTGAGTATGGAGGAAAATATATATGCCAGGTTCTTAATTTTTTCTTGGCCTCTGTAGGTGACACAGTCTCAGTAGATGATAAAGTGAAGGCATATGCCTTCCCATAGTGTCTTTACTACCTCCAGGGCAGTTTCCTTGAATGGGTACATGGCAGCCAAACAAATCTCACAGCAGATGGCTGCATACCTGTGTATTTTTAATAGGTAAATTTGTATACATTCACACACTGTCCAAGAGGTTATTGTTATTAATTCACATCTTTATTATGGTAGAACTTGAAGGGTCTGGGTTGATGCATCTCAACATGTAGGCAGGAGACTTTACAAATACAAACAACAGTCCCTACTCTAGTGTTTATTGATGGTATCATCTTTCTCCCAGTAAACTCATCTAACCATACTGAGAGTACCCAGCTTAATGAACTTCTAATCTAAATTAATCGATAAATGAATAAAAATTATGTTATTTGCTTATAGTTTCTTAAGGAAACCAGAATAATTTAAAGCAATCTGTCTTCTATATTACAAACATTTTTATATAATGTCCTAGTCCAAACCCTTGTAACTTAAGCAGATGCTTACAAGGCCTCTGGCACCTGCGTCACAAGCTTTTCTCAACAGAGTCCTTCAGCAGTAAGTGAAATGCCTTGTGGGATCTCCAGACCAGCAGTTTTTCTAGCACACCCTCTTTCAGTTAAATTGGAAAACTGCTTGTATGCATTAGGTCCAGGGCTATGTAAATGGAAATATGCACAAGCTGTCAAGGTAAAAAAGCTATTTATGAACTCTGTCTACCTTCAGTGTACCATGGGAAGTCCATCACTACCTATGGTGAATGCCTACCACTGATGTGAATGAGAATCACCGTATCTGAATTGCCAGACGTCTCTGCATGCAAGAACTTGGACCCCTGGACAGCTGTTCAATAATCCAGGGTAACACTGCAATAAAGAATGAGCCAAAACCCCTTTTAGTCTCCAACTTCTTTGCTTTGAACTCTCAGCAAAATGCTTAGGGTATGATTTTGCATGTGTAAATCTGACAAGATTTGTAACAAGTTCCTGATGACTTTGCATTTACAGATTCAGCCACTTGATTTAAGTTTTTGAAAACTATCTAAATCCTTGGAGTGGTAATGAATTACGATGAGAAATGGTTCCTTTAAACACTGGAAATAACTATGTTTAAATGTATGAATGTCTGCGGGGTGAATGTTTTTGCTTGTCTTCCGAGTTTTAGAGATTTTTTTCCTGGAAAAAGCCACAGTCAGTCCAATAGACCAGAAGTTTTATGGGCATAACAAAATCTTACGTACCGGCATCAATTCCATTTATTGAGCAAAACATAAAGATGTAGTCAATTGTCTATTGCCATAGCTCTCAGAGAACTGGGAAATAGGAGTAATAGATAATTAATCTTTTTTTGCTGCAGTTTAAAATATACTCTGCAATTTGATTTTTATTTTACTTGTCTGTGTACAAGTGGGCTTTATCAACTGGTGAAGTTATAGGTACTTCACTTTTGCAGGGCTTACAAACTGCATAGTGTGTTATCATTCTGTTTCAGTGAATCAGGGTGAGCTATTTCTGAAAACACTACTTGGTGGAGCAAAGGAGGCAAGTAACTCTGTATATTCACCTTTGTATGTTCCATCTCAATCTCCTGGCAGGTGAGGTTTGCTCTCTGAGGAGCCCATCAGTGCTAACTCAGGTGGACAGATGGCTCCAGAGCTATGTGAAATGTTCCTTTTTTTGCCCCAGCATCTCCAGTCCTTGCTGGCTGAAAAGATGAGGAAGCAGTGACAGTTAAAATGACCATGCCAAGAGATTTGGAACTTATGCGCGTAAATCTAAGTCTGATTGCCCACAAGCCTATATAAAGTAAGTCAAGCTAGAGAATGAACAGCTGTTTTATATAGTGCTGTGGCAGCTATGCAGAGAGTCATGCTTGAAGAAAAAGGACTTACTGGGAGTTAAATGGCACAATGGATGGGATGAGCAGTACTGACCTAATTGTATCCCCTGCACATTTGGAGATAAATTCCATAAAGTGCAGCTGAAAGCTGCTTTTCTGAATTTAGTGTTTCCATGTTGGACACAGGATTAAATCAATGCATAATTTCATTAAAGTTACTCTTAACTTATTTTACAGTTTTCCAACAACTTTACTGGGGGATGGATAAAATCTGAATCAATACCTACTATGATAAAGCAAAGGCATCACTCAGAAGAAGATATACATTTAAGAATAATACCTGAGCTGAGAGGATGTGGGATGTATTTGTATATACCATTGATATTCTATTCTATCTCCATTGCATGGCTTCCTAATTGATAGCTGAATATATTCATTGATTTTATAGCAGAAATAATGAATTCTGTAACAGCATCAGCTCTTGCTGCTAAACACTGCCAGCAAAGAGCTGAGTAGCAACCCAGCTGGACTTCTCAGCAGTAAATCAGCCAAAGCTGCCTGGGAAAAGTCAGAAAAGCACCAAATACCACCTCAAGACGTGCAGAAGCTGGCACTAAAAACAGCACAGGATTGTGACTTGGGGGTGAAAAGTTACTGTAGGTAAAGGAATCTGTGATGAGTGGGAAACCTACAGTCACAAGCAAAAACAGTAAGGAGAACATGCACATAAGGAGTTCACTCTGCAGAGCAGAATGGGGATTTGATGCTTGGAAGCATATGCACGTGTGTGGGTGTGGGTGTGCTCATGCACACATGACGGTATTAGGACAGAGGAAGGGAACAAAAGCCGATACAGGCTATAGATAAAGGAAGGATCAAGTTTTAGAAGTGCTGAGCACATAAAGCATACATTTCCAACTGTAGTGGTTGTAATAGTTTTGTGCTTCTCTGTGTTTATACATGGCACTGTCTCCTACAGGGAATGGTGATCCAAGAGGGCGAGACGGGGTAGAAATAATACAGCTGAGGTAAAGAGGGAAGGTGAGCCACGGTGCACTTAAAGCTCCTCTACGTCCACTTCTGTTGAGCTGAATACAACATCAGTAGGATGCAACAGTGGTTGAAAGCATGTCAATGAAGCTGACTATGGCAAAGCTAAATAGATCATACAAGCAAATATCAGTGTATTTATGAGAATTACATATAGGTCCTACAGTGACTTAATTATTGCTCCAGCTTTAGAGACCAGTCATTCCAAAGGGGAAATGGCTATTGCAGATAACAATAGTTTCTATAACAGGCTATCATTTGTCCTTTTAATGTTCTCTGAGAAACTAATCTTTAGTCCACACTGAAATAGGAAAGCAGCGTGGCAACTGTATGGTTTATATTGGCAACAGTTAGTTCTTAATGCCAATGGGAGTAGAGGTTGAAATGAAAACATCTATTCAAATTCCAGCCATCTATTACGGGGGAGAATTTATTGCTTTTATATGCTGTGAAATTTGGGTTGAGAGAAGTCACAGGAAAATCAAGTGCTGTAAATATATACCAAGTCTTCTGCAGGGAGAGAAGTATCATTTGTGGAAAATACATATACCAGAAGAGATAGTAAAATAGGTGGAAAAGTTACTTAAGCTGCCAAATATAAAACAGCTACCTTCTGTCTGCAAATGCCTATTCCAGAAATTGCATACCAAGAAAGAAATCACTAGAAAAGGACAATTTTTTATAAAGGGCAAAAAAAAAAATACAGAGGAAGTGCTCATAAGGAAAGGGCTGATTTCAGTTGTGCTTGTCATATGTCTCTGCTATGAAATAAAAACCCACTTAATTTCCATAATGGCACATGCAGAACAAAGAGAAGTATATCTTTAGGAAGAAGGGGAAGAAGCAACTTGCATACTCAGAATACTGGTAGGATATGTGTTGATGGTGCCTGCAGAGAGGGAACAGTCCAGAATCTGCTCCACAGGTCTCTTCCCTAGAAGGAAATCTGTACCTGAAAAACCCTTAAAAGAACAGAAAGCCTCAAAAGTTAGGAACAGGTTAACAGCCATTTCAACACACTCTCTCACAGCTTCCTCCTTGTGAACTCCATTACCTTTAATTTATTATATACATTGTTTTCCACAGGTTCTCCACATAAATCTTCGGTCTGGTCAATATGTGCTCCTGACTGCAAGTTAAGTGGGAATACTGAGAGTAAAATGATCCTTTTCTTCACCAGTTTTATCTTCAGTTTCGAGTTTCATAATTTTTTTTCTTTTTTAATCTGTAGAGTATTACAGTGCTTCACTGCCATTAATAAACTTTAATTCTACTCATGTGAGATAATGGCCTGCTCTTAGTCTCATTTTTTCAGATAAGACAATTGAGGCTGAGAAGGAAATTGATTATCTATTAATTTTAGTGCCCAGTATGAGACACAACCTTGGCATTATTAAGCCCTTTCATGTGTATGTCCGTACAGGATCACAAGGCAGGACCTCTCAGAAGTCCAGCATTTTGTGGACCTAACTGCATATCACTTCTTTACTTAGAGAAGATCCATCCTGTACAATTTAAAGGGAAAACTTACTACGGAAAAAGATTCTGACTGAGTAATTTCAGGCCGCAATGAAACATATGGATAAAAAGTGAATTAAAGTCACACAAGCAAACTTAAATATAGCATTCCCTCGCTTGCCTCCTTGATTCTCCAGCTATTTTCAAACCTTGGCAAAGATAATTTCTTTTTCCTTCTTCCCTTAAGCCTCTTACCTCTCATCCCCCTGGGATAGTAAATTAAAGAAAGTGGTGCTGATATTGTACCACATCTTCCTATGAGCTTGCGTATCAGCAGCATCAGCCACCTCTAAGCATGCTCTTACCTCTAGTGCCATATCAGTTAAACATTTTGCTGGTGTTAACTCTGCCAGATGTTGGGTCATGGATGAGGGCAGCTTGATTGTCACAATAGTCATTGCTGTCTCCTGTAAATGTCCTTTCATTCTGCATGTCAGCTAAATGGGAAAAGTAGTTGCTAAGAGCTCAATTTATTTACATCCTATGTGGACTATTTAATGATCCTGGAAGTCCTGTCCTTCTGAGGGCTGCAAACAGCAGTAACCTTTCATGATGCAAAAGATTTTCTTGTGAAATTGTTTCTCCAGCACCCAAACAGATGGCACAGACTGGTTCATAATTTAGAGAAGCTTTTTGCTCCAATTATCTCGCAGATATGAGTATTTACCATATTGACCAGTTATTTCAGAGGAAAAGAGTGAGAATAAAGCCTGGAATACACTAAAAAAATACACATATAGAACTGTGTTTTTTTGAAACATAATAGAATGGGATCCGTACAATGAATTACTAGAGACCTCTGTCTCAGATGTCGTATTATGAAAAGAATTGTGCCTCTGTTAAAGAAATGTGTCGTGTCAGAAGGAGAGATAGATACTAAAATTTCAGCAGAGCTAAAAGACATTTATCACAGATACCTAATGTGGAAGAGAATTAAGCAATATTTATGGACAATTTTAATAGGATACAGGAGGGCATTGATAAGTTGTTTGAGAGAAACCTGACTTTTATCTTGAGTGCAGTGGTAGCATGTTTACATAGATGTAAGCATGTAGCTTATAAAAACACACTGTTATTTCATATTTGTCAGATTCTGTTGCTTCAGTTAATCTGGGGGAGATGTGTTCAATAAAACAACTTCATTGTGGGAAGCAAGCTGTATTCAATCTGTGAAGAAATTAGTAAAGCCCTAAGGTGGCTATACTGACTGCTAAACACAAAATATTGAAGTGAAACTTTTCATTTTGATTTTTAGTTTATTTCTTTTTCTCTTAAAGAAAATCATAACAACAAGCTGCAATAGGTAAAACAAAACTAAGGTTAATTAGAATTATTCAGAAGCTTTGATGGTAGTGTAAAAAAATTCCTCAAAACCTGATCAGGATTTTTTTTCCTAAATCACAGCTGATCTCACTCTGTGAAAATGTTACAAATCCTGCACGTGGAAAAGTATCATGACCAGAGAATTTCCAGATGTTTTTCTGGCCTTCATCTGTTATTTCCAAAGTACATAATTGACTTATTTACTTGCAAAACTCTTTTTGTTTGTACAGCACACATCTGTAGCACTAATCAACACAATACGAACAGGTGTTAAACAACATTGCATTCAAGGAATTGTGATAAGACCAAAGGGTCACATCTTTCTGGGGAATTTTTAACATTTCTTTTCTGAAGCATATGACTGTCAGGTGGTTTCTGGACTCTGCTCTATCTGCATCACGTCAAAAACTGTGGACAGTCTGGTTGCTCTGCAGATTTGAGCTCTATAGATCTCACACAGCCCTATGGATATATTACCTCTTGCCATCAGCAGAGGAGTGATTCCCATCAAATTTGCTGGCTACTGGGCTGAACTGCCGGAGGTGTTAACCTCTGGAAAATTTCTCTTGGGCTTGCTTTTCTCTTTACTGCCACTGGCAGTGACTGTAATTGCAGCTAGTTTCTGGAGGCGTGCAAGGAAATGTCGCCTGTAAAGATCTGCGAGTATCATTTAATGCAACCCTGAAAAAGCCATTTGCGGGATGGAAAACAGCAACTGACAGTAGCACTTAAATGTGGCTAATTTGTCTGTTAAGTTTGAACTAGAAGAATTTTTAGGAACTAGAAGTGTTTTACAGTATTTTCCTTATACAATACACTGTATTAGGAAAAGGAAACTGGGTTACAACCAGGAAGCATATTCCAAACAATACATTCTGATGTGATAGGATCGTATTTGAACAGTGTAAATAGTACTTTAAGAGGATATTCAGTCAAAAGGTATATTTTCAGCTTGGTGGCTTCTAGAAAGAGGAACAGGAACTGACTCAAAAGAATCAGTGCTTTCCACTAAATCACTCTTTCCTGGGGTGGTTTGAGAGGGCATAGGTAAGCCTAAATTTTCTCTGCTCTGTATTTGAAATCCAGTAGTATATTTTGTGAAATTGCAGGCCAGAAACATCTTGAGCTATCTCTTCTGTAACATTTTTTTCTAAAAGTGTGCTTGCATAAAAAAAAAACAGTTAAGAGGAAATGATGAATTATTCACAAAAGATAAGGAAAAATAAGTCATTATTGCATTGACTTTAAAAAGTGAGGAAGATGGAGGCTTGCTTGCACTAAGAATCAGATTACTGAGGCAGTAAAATAAGGAATTAGGAACAGAATAGATAATAGTTGAAGAATTTATAAAAAAATTACAGTCTGGAAACTGATAGAATAAAACAATGTCTACTCAGCCAACACATCAGACTTCTAAAGCAAACTAAGAAAACTTGAAAGAAGCCTTTCATAGATGCACATAATACAAAATTATTTGAAAAAATAAAAATCTGAAAAATTATGAGTGTGACTGAAAAAACTTTGCATCCCAAGGTAAGAGTTCTAATTAAATTCTTTACTCTATGAATGAGAGAAACCAAGCATACTCACAATTTCCAGAGGACACAGGCAAGTGTTAGTCATTCATATATATACATACACGTGCACATACACACATATAAATGCATGCTATTTCTTGCAGCCTTTAAAAAAACCCATCCTTTACAAAGCCTTAATTTGAAAAGGCTTTGTCACAATTTTATTCTGAGCCCTACAATACATAACATTTGTCTTAAAGCCCAGGTCTTGGAGTAAAAAGATTGCATAAAATAACAGCAGAAGGAAAAAAAAAAAAAGATTTTAACCCTCTTGGCTATAAGCAAAAAGTTGAAAGCATCAAAGAAATGCAGAGTAAAAGCTCAGAATGTCAAAATGATCCTCCTTAAATAAAAATAGCTCATCACTTCTAATATGATTATTTTTGCAGGGCTTGTCCTACTTTTTTTTTTAAAAAAAAGTCTTTAGGATTAGTTATGGTGCAGTCTATTCACCCCTACAGTCATTTTGATGACATATAATGCAAATGAGATTAAAGCATTTTTTGTGAGTCTCTCTGTGACCTACTGAAGGCTCAACAGAATGGTAACTCTTTTGTTCCTGCTCTAGACACACTCTGGGTTAGAGGTACCCATTTCTCCTAGAAAAGAGGTAACACGAAAGGATGATGCTCTAGCCAGATCAGGTTGAGTGGTCTTAGTCACTGCTGGGCTTTAGAAAACATCAGTGTCTCCAGGCAGAGTATCTGTTGCTACACTAGCAGTAACCACAGATGATTTATACTACTTTCAATATGTTCTCTCTAGGTACTAGTGAAAATATAGTCATTAAAGTAAAATCTATGTGTTCTAGACTTTCAGGATATAGCATTTATTTACCTGGTAAATGTTTTGCTTTTGCTTCAATTTTATGGTTTCCAACATGTTTTTCCAAAGAGGTTCAAAGAAGGATTTTGAGACATTCCTGATGATAAAAAGATTTGGGGCACCAAGACTTTAGACGATGGTCATGGCCATAACCACGTCTTTTAGCGATAGTGCTATTCTTAAGCAGTTGAACTTCACCATGTGGATATTCCTCCTAGTTATTCCAGCTCTGCAGGTTTGTGTTTTATTTTTGCTTGTTTGTTTGTTTATTTTTCCTAGGACCGAACAATTGAGTCACTGTGCTGCAGTAAAGTATCTTCATAAAGCTATACCCATAGATCTTGTGTAGCTGGCTCAGTGTCTCCTTGCTCCTTTTGAGGTGGCTTAATATTCACCTGCCCTGCACTTCACCAACAATGCTTCATTAGGAAACGCTCAGATGAGAACTTTCTGGCACATACTAAAAATGGGTTATGTTAAATATATCTAAAATGGCATTCCCTACATTACCTAAATAAAAATCCTGTGTGACAGTTGTGTAGAAGTTAATTCTTTGGTTGGACATTAAATCTAAAAATAATGAAAAAAATCTGATTTGACTGTACAAAAAAAAAAAAAAGATTTGTTTTGGATATCTTTTTTCTCTCTGAAATAAAAACAGCCTACAAAATTCAAGCATGAAAAAGGATTTTGAATGTAATAAGCCTGAATACTCCTTTAAAAAACTGAAAAGAACACTTTAACTTTTCAGAAGTTTCCCCTCCTCTTCTATGAACAGTTTGACAAATGCACTCAAACTTCAGAAAAAAATCACCAGATCTGTCTTTTTTAAGTTGGATATATTCCTCCAGATTTTTCATCCAGCTATAGTGCCTATTGCAAAGAAAATCCACTCCTGATCATCACATTGTAAATGGTGTTTCCCTAATATGAAATGTATATAAGGAGTTCACCCTTATTTACAGAACAGATAAAGGTCATGAATTATGATAGAGTATGTCTTCTGGAAATGGTACAAAATCTATATTTCTTCTGTGCAATGCAAAAAAACCTTAACAGGTTTGGAAGTTTTCCAACCAGTAATAACAATAATAATAAAGTCTTGAATATAAAATGCAGAAGAAAGGCAGGAATAATTAAAGACTTTAAAAAAGAAGACAGGAAAATCAATTGAAATGTAAAGGCATCTTGCAAATATGCAATTCAGTTAGTTCCATGAAGCTGGGAATTGGGCTCATTTCATTTGATATACTATTAAGGTGAAATGCACAGTACTTGCAGAAAGCCTTGTTACTTTCCTTGCCACTGCTCTGGGGAGGGGGCAAGGAGCGGCTGCAGAGAGCTCTTAGATAGAGTATCTTAATGGATGAAGGATTAATTGCTAAGACCCTGGGCTAAAACATCATTTTTGAAGCTGACACCTCCAGATGCTGAATAAGCAAAACATACAAAGCAGGCACAGAGACCCCACTGCAGCACGTAGCCTAGGAAAGGATATTTAAAATCTCTGCAAAATTTCTATGGGACATTGTCCTGAGAATATATAGGACATGGTTCTTGAATTCTCCCCTCAAAGAGTCTCTTAATTGCAGGCTGTACCTGTAACACATACTTTTGAAGTTAGAAGTAGTCAGACTACCCTCCCCATCTCTGTGGTAAGTCACTGCTTAAGTTATAGGCATGTACTTCTTATCCAGGAGTGTACTTCATTCTTAACCTCCTTTCCTTAGTTCAGGAAATGATTTTATATGCGTTATTAAAAAAAAAAAACAGTTTAGTGCTTCCTTAACTTCTATGCATAATCTTTAATAAAGGCTTGTGTATAAATCACACACTAGAAAGAAATCTAGGCTTCAAAACATGCTTAAGGCTAGTCGCACTTGTAATCATTTCTGGAGCCAACCTAGTGAACTATCATGGCAAAGCTGTATGGGCATGCAGGCTCAGATCCCAACTGCTCATAAATTTCCCCATTGTATGAGACAAAGATACTGAAGCTCTGCTAAACATGACTCACTTGAGTTTGGTAAAATCAGCTGTCCTAATTACAGCCCATTCCCCATACATGGTTAGTGTTACTTTTCCGAAGCCTCCTGCTCCCACTGTCCCCTTGTTGCTTGCAGACCTCAGCACTGATCTCCTACAGATAATGTCAAGCTGACAGTCTCCTGACTTATATAGGAGGTGGTGCATGTATATGCACATACATTCATCTTTACATACACTTTTTCAGATATGGGCTTGAAAATCCTCAGTTCCAAATCGAGGAAGGCCTGGCTGAGAGATCCCTCATCTGACAACCTAAAAGCCTCATTGTAAATACTATAGCCAAAAGAGAGGTTTAGGGGACAGGACTATTCACAATATATAGGTTAGGGAGTAAAGGGAAAGTGTGGTTAAAAACAAGGACAGCAGCAGAACATGGAGAAGGATGGAGATGAGATGTTTCTCTGTGGCAGTGGATCAAGATGAGGCAAGTCTCGGGTGGCAGCAGGGGAGAAGAAGGGCTAAGAGATTTTGAAGTGTCTTGATCCCTTTCTGGGAGAAGCTATGTGGCCCAGCAGCCACGATATGAGCAGGTATCTTATAATCTTCTTTGAAGGAAAAAGCAACGCTACCTCCCCATGACTGTCAACTGTTACATTTTAATAGAATAAACCCGCTGGAAAGCAGCCCTAGAAAAGGCAGCTACAATGTAGCAGTTCCACCTCTCAAAATGTTTTTTATTACTGGTTAATTTCATTAGACTTTACAGCCTTATCAAAATGAGAATCATAAAGAATGAAGCTAGATGTTATTGTTCCTAGATTGAATTCTTACTGTAATTAATTTCTTCATCAATAATTAATTTTCAGTAACAGTTCCTTGGCTTCATCACTACCAAGAAAACAACATGCGTATTTTAATACTGGTAAGTCATTGCATATTGTCTGAATATTAAGACAGATCATTTTCTGTGAAAGCACTGAATGGATACTGTAATGATAAACGGACAAGAAAATAGACTGACTTTTCCCTCCATATTTATGTTAAAATCTCACAGTAAACACTTATGAGTGATTTATTTTGGCGTATTCATATCTTGTACTGCTGTACAGCACTATCAAATCCTTGTCCTCAAAAAAAAGAACTAGTGAGGGAAAAGGAGGGACCTGGAACAGTTCCTCTGAAACACTGATCAGGCAAGAACGAGGAGCAAGGGTTTCAAGCCACTGGCAGGCTTACATCAAAAGTAATAATCTCTGATGATCATCTTTGATAAATGCAACAGCATCAACAACCACCAAGTGTGTTTTCAAAATACTACAAATCTACCCACAGTATCTTTACTGCTATTCTCACACTCCTTTTGCCTACATGAAAGATGGAGAGGGGCTATTTAACAGGGAGTGCAGTGATAGGATGAAGGATTACAGTTTTAAGCTGAAAGAGTATAGTTTTAGATTAGATATTTGGAAGAAATTTTTTATTGTGAGGACGGTGAGGCAATGGCACAGGCTACCCAGAAAAGATGTGGAAGCTTCATCCTTAGAGGGGTACACGGCCAGGTTGGATGAGGCTTTGAACAACCTGGTCTAGTGGGAGGTGTCCATGCCCATGGCATGGAGGGAGGAACTAGATGATCTTTAAGGTCCCTTCCGACCCAAACCATTCTATAATTCTATGATTTTATTTTCTCTTTTGTTACATAAAACAAAAAAATATACTCTTCCAGGAAGAAGGGAAGTCTACCAGCACTGACACTTACCTATTTTACATTTTGACAAACTCAATGTAAGTGGATCCCTTATATTACAAAGTTATCAGACATAATTTCTTTGAAAGCTTATTAAGGTGATCTTGCTTAAAAAAATTATACATTTTAGGAATATGCTGAGTATAGCAACGTTATATTCACAATTAAATAGAGAATCATAACAGCTGCTTAAATAGGGCATTAAACCCAGTTCCCAGTAAATCGATCCCAAAATTCTTTTCTTCTTTCAGACTTAATAAGCAAGAGAAAAGTCATTGTGTATTTTTCTTGTTGATGGACATTGTTACGCACTTTGCAAAAATCCCATCTTCTTCTACACAGGAAAACAATCTCTCAAAATGGATTCTTTAATAACAGAGACTCATGTTAATATGGCATGCCCTTATTTTTACACCTGTGTCTTTGTAAAGCATCTTGATACCTAATGACAGAGAAAGGGGTGACTTAGTTCACAAGTTTTTAACATTGTTTTGTACCTTCAAGATGCTATGAATTGAAGACTTAAGTGTGGAGCACAGAAATAATGGAGGAAGTTTCTGGTCGTTTTGAGTAAGAATGGAAGAACGCAGTCCATACCAGTTGCTTTCTGTAACTCAAGTAAGGAATAAAGCACTGTGTGTTTATCTTGTTCCCATTAGTACCAATACAGCAGCATGTGGAAAGAATATTTGTATTTTTATCTACAGATAAAACCTTGACCATTTGTCCCAGTCTTTCATTGGAAGCAGTATACATCAGTGACTTCATATCCAGACCTGTTTTTTCTTAAGAAGCATTAAGGGGAAGGTGATGAGGAGCAGAGAGGTTTCTGGTGGGCCACTAGGGAAAAGACTTACTGAGTGAAAATGTCAAGGTAGAAATTCTTGGCACAATAATCAAGACAGGCTCTCAGGACTTTTTGAAATATGCATTTAAATCTACTTACAGTCCAGCTGAAACCAGATTTACAGTCTATTTTTACAGCTGCCAGTCTCCACTTAGAAAAGCTTTAGTGTTGCATATGGATAGTGTACTTCAAAAGGTAGACAGAAACCTTTGAAGTACACATAGACTGATGTGGAGAGTTACTTGAAAGTATAGGTTTCCTCTGACAGCAAAGGTATTTAGAAATGCTAGGATCTGAAAAGTGTTCAGGATTTCATGAGTCTAGGTGGACAAAGACTTAGATTTTACATCCAAATACATTTGTGCAATTAAAGTCTACTTTTTATAGTTGCCTTGTTTACATACATACATAGGTGAGGGACAGAACTCCTATTTATGTTGTGATATTTTTACATTTAAGAATTTGTTAAGAATATCTTTGCACCAATAGGAATACATCCAGAAAATATCTGTAAAAAACCAACTTCTGAATCAGCATAAATCAGTGTCACTACTGGTTAATAAAGCACATTGTTTAACTTATAATTCAAAAAATGTGCAAAATCTAGCATTCCTTTACCTTCTTTTGAATCAGTTTTACAATGTTCATAGTATTTATCGAAGTCTGATTAGTGAACAAAACAGTAATCAAAATTTTCAGTGGATTACTTTGGAAAATATTTATGTAAAATAATCTGCCTGAAAAGGAGGAAAACATCAGACTATTCATTGTCAAAAAATATTTCCATTATTTATAGAGGGGTGGTTTAATTTAGTTAATTCTATCAGAAAAATAAATTCATGTACAGATGAATCTGTTTGCCTATAACCATTTCAGGTAAAATTTTATTCTAGGGGATTTTATGTAGAGGTGTATGGATGTTTAGAAGGTAGCTAACTGAATACACTAAAGCACTGTTGATATTGTATAACAGTTCTGTGCTGTTGACTGTTGTATTTGTACTAAAACCAAGAATTTGAAATAAAGAGTGGATAACTACCGCATAGCTGTAACTACAAAACGTGGATTCATTTGCATTTTTACCTCTTTGCTGTATCTCTAGCACCATGTTTAATATACAAGTTTATAAAAAAAATAAGGAAGAGAATGGATTATCCACACATACCTCCACTGTTGCTTTTGTTTGGAGTACCCCTGGAGGACTGACTGGCTGTGGAAGCAATGAGTTTAGGGTTATTAATGAGGTTCATGGATATTACATGCTGACTGCTTAAATCTCCCATACCTCAGATTAATGCCTTATATGCTGGGCTGTGGCATACTGTTGAAGTCTTTCTTTCCACTTATCCCAGTCCTGTGGAAGATTTATTGCAGAAAGATGAAATTCTGACAAAAAGGTTTTAAAAAGTTTTCATTCCCTTTAATTACAACATTTTATTGGGTGCTTTATTAAGAATCTACTTATGTAAACAGAAATGTCTTTTTAAATTTTGTCTTGGTGTAAGACTGCTATTAATTGTCATACTAATCTGTATAGACTTTGTAACATCTTTTGATTTAAAGTTGTCATTTTTACTAACTGGTGTCATAGTAAAAAATAATTGAATATGTATATCCACATTACTTAAAAAGAAGCTTCCTACTTTAAAGTGTGGCATTGGAAAGGAAAAACACTTTGACCTTTAAAACAGTCTCATATGCTTTTAAGGTAGTACTATATGTACCCTCCTACTGGCTTTACTCCTTCGTATAAGAAAAGATAGATCTAGAGCTAAGTATATGCAGAAAACATACTTGTGTGTTCTGCATTATTTGCTAGATCTGTAATGAAAAACTTTGAATAGCAATGTAACATCATTTCAGACACATGACACTGCCTATTTGAGAAGTAGCAAGACTTTGGAGGCCAGACGGATTTCTGTAACTGGGCTTCTCTGTGCCCTGGTAAGTGCCACAGCTAGCTCTTCGTTCTTTCAGATTAACACCACTGAAAGGTCTAGGACAACTCTCAGTCTCTGCAGGACAACTCTACATGGCCAACTATCTGCAGGGACAGTTCTGTAGAGGATTGCCCCTTTCTGCCACTGAATGTATGCTATTTACAAGGTCCTGCCTTCTCTATTTTCTCTACAGATTATCTGAGGTGTTAAGATCTGTATAAATCTTGCTTCAAGTAAGGATCTAAAGGGGGTTTTTCCAATTCTTGTCTCAAGTGTTGACTGCAGTTCCACGATATACAAATCTGAAGTTAAATTAACTAATGTAGCTCATTTGATTTTAGAAAATAAGCAAGCATACAATTTTTTTCTTACAGTCAACCGCTTTTTTCTTATCACATAACAATATTAGAGAAAAAAAGTATGAGGAAGCGTACACACAGTATTGCAACAGTTTGCTGGGTCAAAGTTGGCCTAAAAACTACAATAGTTAGCAGCTGCTGAGTTTCTGCACTGTTTAAGGAATCTTCAAGCAATTGCTGCAGCAGTTTGTATGCCTCCTTTCCCTGCCATCAGCACAGGGGATGGTGGCCAGGGCCACTTTACTCCTGGCTGGTCTCCAGCTGCTAGAGCAGCTGCTCCCTTGAGGCTGCTGACAATCAGTGAAAATCAAATCAGCCCTCTGCTGTGAACTAATGGTGGAGTGAACTGATGCTTGGAAGCTTGCAGGATTAGGAAAGCACAGAGTCGGCATCCTGTTCCTTCTTGGTGAGAAACATGGATCAGCATTTTCAGATGGCTACTTTCTGTCTCAAGAAGTGTTTCAGTCTGTTCTAATGCTTTAGAAACTTCAGCTTTACGAACACAAATTTAGTCTTGTTATAAAGAAATTAAGGAGGTGAAAAACATATAAGACAAATCAGATCAAAGTTTTAGGCAACTAGATTCCAGTAAAAGTATTCTAAATCAAAATTTAACTTCAGGAGATATGAAGAAAGCAATGTTTACATGGCAAGATGAAATACCTGGAACAATTTTTGTTGGGGATGGCAAATGAGAGTGAAGACCTGCATACATTCATATCCGTCTTCTAGTGCTAGTCAAGCTTGCTTTCACTTTTACATGAATAGTAATAGAGTGCATATGTTGTCCTAGCTTCAGATCATATATACAATGCCTTGTGTCATAAAGCTAATTCTGATTTGACTTTCACTTACCTGGAAAGTCTGTCAAAGATCCAGCACATTGGCAAAGCTGATCATAACATTGTTAATGAGCAGAAACTCCAGCCCTGCCTCCCTGTCTCTGAGGGCCAGCACTTGACAGATGAGAGTACTTGATTCCCTTTTCCTCTTGTGCAGCTTTGTTTCCTTGCCATTCTTAAAGTATAGGGAGAGAGAAAAACAGTATTCATCCATTCCTGTCTCACAGAGCCCCTCTGCTCGATCCACTTTGTGGCATCTTTCCTTTTGGTGCCCTACGCTTATCCATGTAAATATAATTCAGCATTTCCAGAGAAAATGCTGCTTATTAATTCCAAAGACTTATTGCTTCTGGCTTCATCAGTGCATGGTGCAGCAGAGTGAAGAATACAGAACAGGCACAGAATGACCTGACCCCAGTATTTGTATTGAAGACTATAAAGTGATACTTGCCTAAGAAAATGCAGTTTCTTTGGCAAGCATGCTGATGCCAGGAATATTAAAATCCCCAGAAATACAAAGGACTACCTCAGGAACAGTTTTTCATATAAGATTTCAGGTGGTGATAATCTGGTGCTTTACCTCATTAATGTACTGGAAGTACAAATTCACTGGGAACCAATTTGGTGATCAATCAGCATATGTATCCAGAGCAGCATGAGTTTCACTGGAGGTCTGCAATTCGTTTCACATCTTTCCACCTTATGAGCTTCCTGTGTATTGCTTTCCTGGCCTTCACTGCCATGAAATTTATCTTCAGCATCTCAAATTTTTCCTCAGCATCTGAAGGTTTCTTATTTGAGGTAACCAGTTATTCCATAGATGATGATGTATTTTTGAGGACTGACTGATGTGACAAAGTGTTGTACTTTGAAACAGCAATTTCTTTTTAACTGGTGAAGTTGAAATGGAATTGCGGGCACTTCCCACCTGCTTGCATTCCTCTAGAAACAAACTGTGAAACTGGTTAGATGTCTGTGGAAAGGGAAAGAAATAAAGGCCCCAGAACCAAGATACCATGCACAGAAGTAGTAGCGCACACTACTGGGTCCAAATGGGGAAATCTTGCTAAGACAGTAAGAAAGCAGTCCTGTGCAACTTGCCTGGACCAATAAAATACCTGGAGACAGTGACTTCATTAGTGTGTCTCAGTCACCGTCATAGCAATTTACTGTGGCACCTATGTTTGCACACAAGCTCTACTTTCTCTGTTGTACATTAGGTTTGAAAATAGAACTTGATTCTGTCTACTAGAAGCTCCCATTAAACACTAAATAGCTCGGTGATCTTCCACAAGTTTTCCCCATTTTCTTCTCTGTCCACCAATAATTAAATTCACGAACATTTTCTATTAATTCACCGTCCTCCAATACTGTCCATGCTGTCCTAACAGCCAGTGCCACCTTTTCTAAGTCTAAGCCACAAGGCTCTCATTCTAACCATTTGCAGCTGATTTAGAAGTCAGGTTCTTTGCAAAGCTGGATAATAGCCTTGCCATTTGTGTCATGCTTTATGTCCAGTACAACGGTTGTGACGTACCTCATTAGAATGAAGTAAATACCATTGTCACAGAATTCAACATTGTTTTTCCTTGTGACAGACTGCTGCTCATGTTAACATACTTATAACCACTGGAATTAAAATACTCAGAGCTGAAAATGGGCTTTGGTAGTTCTGCAGAAGTGAAGAAATCCCTGCCTCAGCATTTTGACAGGCCAAAGAGAAATACAGTATTCAGATGTGAATCCTAATGAGCTGCTTTCACAATACAGTAGCTTTAATAGCTTTCTTTTTCGAAGCATCACATCTACCTTATTCACAGGTGCATCACATTAAGAATCTTCCAACAGTTAAATTAGAGACAAGAAAAGGAGAGAAAGAAGCCTCAACCTAATCCTATCTCTCTCTCCCACAGGAAATTCAATGCAAACATTACATTTGGATTGGCTTGCATTGACTGCTGATTGATTGCTAAATTCACTACGGGTATCTCTGCCTAAATAAATGCTGGGAAGACTCTGGCCCTCTGGTTTGAGGGCCCACCCCACTGTGCATGCATAAAATTGTAACAGCAGTAGTAATTTAACTTGCTCTGGTTCTTTCATGTTGTCTTGGGGTTTTTTTTGTGAAGATCTTAACTGTCTCTTAGAGAGATTTGTGGCTGCTATTTTTTTAAACAAACCATCTGTCTCATTTTTTATTCTAGAGCATTCTTCCTCATTTCTTGTAACGTTTCCAGCACAGTAAGAAGTTAGTTGGATTGCTTGTGCTCTAGACAGTTAGCATTTTGCTGTTCTACTGCTGGTGCAGCAGAAAAGAAAAGAAAGGGCAACTCTTTTTAAGTTCCATTTCTCTGATCGGGAAATTCTTAAGTCCACTCTGCAAGGCAGGGGCTTGGCACCTTCACAGCTCCCCCAATAGCCTCACTTAGACCGAAGGCGTTGCAAACTCAGGGATGATCCTTTCTGTAATGCCTTAGGTCCAGAATGGGAATAGTGCAGCTAGACAAAAGGGACCAGAGACTTTTACTTTTTCCCAGAGGATGTGTAGCTTTTACTGTTGTCATCCCAGTTAGTTGGTCCGCATCGAGAGCAACGTATTTGCTGGAGTTCTCTTAGACATGAGTTGATCACTGAGCAGTAGGCATACTAGGGATAAAACAAATGTACTCTCTGAAGCGTGAAGCACAGCTGGAGAGAATTTATACATCGCTCTGCGCTGCACCCTCAAGACACCGGTGTCATCAAAACTGAAAGTAGACAGAAAATAATTTTATTTCTGTACATATCTGGTTCTGACCGTCATATGTTTAACTGTTCCCAGCTAAAGCAGCTAGGGAAGCTACTTATAATACAAAACCTGTGGATTCTCCATTCCAAACCAAAAAGTTGATACAAACAAGACTTGAGAGAAGTGAAAACATAGAAGAGCTCCTTACTGATATATGGCCAAGAAATAGATTTTGCTGAATCCTTCACAGAAATCTGGGGAGATTTAAAGGCTAGCAATAATCCTTATTTGGCTTCAGATACCTAGGATATTACTGTTTCCCTGAACGATCTGTGCAGACCTAATAGCCATTGGGGAGAATGATGATCTTCTGAAACATGATTTACCAATTTTAGAAATCAACTTTAAGCTAAATTGAAGTACTCCCTAGAAGTATCTATTTTCTGTAATTGATTACACAGTCCAAATGACTAACACTGTTGTAGATATCTTTACTGCAGAGTTCTCATCTGACCAGATAAGTTCTCCCAAAGAAACTATTGGAAGATTTAGAAATAACCACTTAGGAATCCATTAGAATTTGGCAAGAAAAGGAAGGCAGAAGGCTGCTCATGGGAATGATTAGTCCTCTAATCCAACAGGCATTAGGATCATCATGTCTGCCTTATCTACCTGAGAGACGCAGCTCCATCACCAGGTCACCACCTCCTAGCAGTGCCCCTGCTTTGTGGATTCCAACCTCACATCCTCACTGAGGAAATTCTGAGCCCACTTGTCCTGCCCAAAGCCCTATAAGGCTTTGAATGACTATAATAAACAGCACACAAGAAGACTACAAAGTAGGGTTGTGCCAACAAGTCTGAAAGCTGCTTCCACAGAGGACTATAGAAAACCATATATACAGCATATGGCAAGCCTGTGTGCATCATGTGAAAAAAGATTGCAAAACAAGAAATATACTTCATCGCTTTGCAAGTGTTTACAAACACAGTATATTTGCACAGATGACAACAGAGGGATTGTTCACAGGAGTAATGGAACGTGTTTATGCAGGACATTATAGGAATATTAGTATCAAAGGAAGTGAAAGTATTAGTATCAAAGGAAGTGAAACATTCACTAACTTACACTGAGATAAATACAAAGGCTGTCCATGGTGCCAAAATAGCACTGTATTTAGAAGATAAAATTTGCAGAGAATTTATTGTTATTGTAGGGAAATAAGATAAGAGACATACTGTACTACAGTTTCTCTGCAGTAAAGGCCATGAGGCAAAAGACCTAGGAAGGCACATAATTTGTAGCATTACCAGAGAAAATGAATGTTACCAGGTTCAAGTGTATTTGTTTGCTCTTTCTGTTAATAAGGTGGACTTCTGGAATGGCAGTTGTTTATTTCAGGAGGTAGGTGAATTTTCAAAAGACTAAATATCAGAAGAACTACAGTCCTACCACAGATTCAAAATTTATGCCTCTATAATTTTTTCCTACTCCTTTTTCTTTTCTTCTAAGAAAAATAACATACAGGGAACACATTGGGATTGGGCCATGCAACCTCCAAACCCAAATAACCTTACAACCTATTTTATACTATATTTCTACAATACTGACAGTGGAAATATTACTGGGGAGTTATCTAATGCCATCTATGCTCCTTAAATTATCAGTAGAGCTCTGGCTGGTTACCTTATGTAATCAGAACATTAGCTGAATTATATTTTTTAATATTTTTGGAAAACAGCATCTAAAGGGACTACCATTTAGGTTCATTTATTTCAGTGAAAAATTCAGTAATTGGATAGTATGGAATAACCATGAGAAATACAGAAAAATACTGCTTTCTCCTTTAAAGGGAAAAGTAGTAAAACCACAGCAACTTATAATTTTGAAAAGATACTGAGATGACAGTTCTAAAACTGTCAGACTCACAATAGAATAAAATATTTAAATACTCTACATAGACAAATAAAAGTCACAGGAGAGAAATTAAACCAGCAAATTATTTGTGATATAGCTTACTACAGTATCTTAAAAGTGTTAATATGTAAAACTGTCCACTGTTCGCGGGTTGTAAGCCTTAATACAGAGCTTGGGGTTTTAACACTGCCGGGGTACCGTAACAGAAATCACAAATTAAAACTGGCTGTAAACAGTTCAAGGGACAGTTTGGAGTGAATGTCATAACAAAATAGAGTCAGCATTGTAGATGGGCGGCCTGCGTATTAGTGGGTGCGCAAAAACAAAATGCCACTTGTCTAAAGAAAGGAGGTGGTTTTGGCCTTTATCTGTTTATGTAAAAACTGTATAACTTTATCTGTGAGAGGCCAACCTTAGCTGAAACTTCCCGTAAACTAATTAGTGGCACCTGGCAGACTTATCATATACTGAAAATACAGAGGTAATTTTTTCTTAAGCTAAAGATGGATGTAAATTGAATGCTAAACTGGAATAGTCATTGGGACTTGCAGAGTGAAAAAGTAGATAAGAGAAACTGAAATAAAAGTGCCTGACAGGATTTTTCATTTCTGAAAGCCAACAATACTTCATGACGGATAGCAAAGATTGCAAAGGAATAGTTGTGTTATGATTGGTTTCTTCATGGTTGCAAGACATTGCCCTCTTGGCTGGACATACTGGAGATGTGCTGGCAACTTCTCTTGCAAAGTAAAGAAAGAAATCAAAGCAGCAGTGAATCAATGTGGCCACAAGACCTGGGACAGCCAGAGGCAATGAACTAGTCACCACAGCTAATGGTCAAGTCTAGGACTAGTAGATCCAATCATCACACATGCCATAGACTGACTGAACGCCACAGGGGAGCTTATGGATAGCTAGTATTAGATGGGAAGGTGTTTCGTTGAAGCATATCAAACTTTGGGCTTGGAAAATCAGTGCAAATCTCCAGCCTAAAAAGACTGAGTGACTGCCTACAAACCTGATCATGCATATTCATAGGTCTTATTTCAACATGACTGAAATAAAATTAAAGTATCTACACTAAAATACATTTAGAAAACAGTAAAAGGTCAATGTAAAACCCTTTCATAGTAAATGATAAAGTATTTATTTTCATACGTATTATTATTTTCTTTCAAGTTAAATGTGGCCTTGGGGGAATAATTACTGTTAGACAGATACATATTTTATTAAAGTGTTATTAGTTTAAATTTGCCAGCCTTTTATCAAATTTATAACCACACAGAAATTGTTTGCATTTTATTTACAGAAACATATTGATTTTGCTAGTTCCTAAAAGGCACTGGGAAGACATGGTAATGGAACAGGGAACTGCTTTTCCTTGCAGATCAATTAGTGTGAATTCCATGGACTGTATAAAACATTTACAAAGCTCAGCATATTCTTGCAGCTTCTCATGCAGCAGCAACCCCCAAACCACTTAGTACTAGTGACATACTTGCTGGAAATGCTAGCGAAGAAGCGAACCATCAAGCACAGTTTTTTGGCAGCCTCTTGCACAATCTAACTGAATTAATTCTGCTGATTATACCACCTGCAGTATTTACTTGATGAAATACACACAACCAAAGCTGCTGCATGTGTCAGTCTTCTGAATGCAGCACTCACTGGAACCAATGCCCTGGCTCAGTGAATGGCATAGGTCAGCCAGCACTGCAGAAGGGGGGATTCACTTAATCATTCTTCCTTATTTTCTTCAGCCTTGCAACTATTTTGTTCATAAATATGTTGAATTATTTTTGTAAAGTGCTAGCAGAGATGTTCATATCTTCTTTTTTTAACCAGTTTTTTGACCAGATAGGTTCACACAAATCAATTATGTCTTTGATTTGTTCAATGAATGCTAGTTTAAGTGATCTTTCTGATGACTTTGTGTTACCATCTTGTGACTGATCATTAAATATTCATGACAATATTTTTGATGCTTTTCTCAGTGACAGACTGTGATTACTTTGTGACCCAAATTATTAAAAAATAAGGTTTCGTGACCTGAGAACAAAAGATGTGGATCTACTTAGATACATTAAATTTTTTTAAAACATAGACTAAGAGTGCTTTGTAATGCTGTCGTAGCTATGCGTTTTGTCTACATTCATTCACAATGACAATCTTCAGGTGCTTGATGTTTGGGTATTTAAGCTACATCCATGACCTTCAGGGTAACTCACTCTCATATCCCACCTGTCTACTGCTTCAATTTATGTTGGTACTGGCTAACTTTTAAAACCCACAGTTACGTACATGCCCACTGCTGACTAATGGACACTTCTATCTAATCTTGTAGCTATGAGCAAAATATGAGCTCAAATGTTCTTACAGGTGCTCACAGGATAACTACAGAAGTGTGAGCCATTGCTCCATCACCTGGCATGCAATTGAATTTGGGTTCTAGCACAGTATACGACAAACACTTTAAACATAGAAATTGCGCCAGTCTTTGGCCTGATGTTTGCTTCTAAATACATCAGCCATTGAACATCTCCTCTCCAAAGCATGAGAAGTCTTTCACAGAAATTTGGGTGGAATTGATTTGCCAGACACTACCAAGCAATAATGTTGCCTACGTAATCCCTGTACATCATATTTAAGTAATATTTATCAAATAGAGATTAAATACTTATTAATTCACAGGTTTAATTTATCTTTTATGAGAAAAAACACAGTAGAATTATTTTACGATCTATTTTTTTAACATTTGTATGTCTACAAAAAGCAGTCATATGTTGCTGATATGTCAAAGTGATGCTGGATTCATGGTTATTTTACAACATTTTAAAATTGCTGGTATTATATACAAGCTTATTTCATCTTATTTCAGGGATGAGTGCTTTGAAGAGAAGATGGATCTAACAAGCCCTTGTTTGTCCCAATTTTATTTACTTGTGTGTGGCTTTTCAAATCGTATATGAGATACACAGAGCTGTTGTCTTACTTCAAACAAATTTCATAGAATTAAAAAAAAATTCATCATCATTCTGAGGTATTAATAAGCTCTGGCATAAGGCTTTTTAAGATTTATCTACCAAAATTCTGGTGAACATAAATACATTTTTTGAGATTGTGAATTTGCTGAAAATTTTTTAAAATCCAAATTTTATTTTGTGCTCTTTAACTGCAATTATTTTCCTGTCCTTCCTCTTCTTCCTCATTTCAATTATATAATTTTCACGGTCTATTTTTTCCAAATCGTTCTCTAGAAATTTTTCCCTTTAAAGGTTTCAGCAAAATTGATGATTATCTATTTTAATTTCTCTGACTTATAAGTCAATATTTTAAAAGGACTGACGATTTGTTTAGTTTTTTTTAAACAAGCTTTGATATTTTAAAAGGCACTAGATATTTCTGATCAAAGACGTTATTAGAGAATGTGGCATTAAAATCTAAAAAAGTTAATTTCTTTGATAGCCTTGTATTTCTTCAGAATGAGCAACATCATGGGATTTTCCACTAGATTTTTCTCAGACAAGAAAAGAAAAGTTTTTAAAAACTCTTATTCTTTTTTCTTGTAGACTTATAGACAAGATAGCAGGTATGTAACAAAGGCCAAAGTAAAATGCCTGAAGTGCAACAGGACAGCATGTTTTATGTAATAATACATTTCTGAAATTAAAATAACATTGGAAGACAATCAATGAGTTTCATATACTTTTTGTTTTTCTTGTCCAAAAGCAATACCTTATTTGACAATAAAGTAACCTGCACACTGTTGCTATAAAGTACCAGGCTGTTTTTTGGATTTCCTGTGTTTTTTCCCCTATTTTACTCTCTCTCATTATTTGAGTCTGTATGGCATGGGATTAGCAGCAAAATTCCTAAGTAAACACTTCTGTTTTCTCTATCTATTTTAAGTTTCACAGTGCTGCTTTTTTAAGGAGATTATTTTATATTAGTGGGATAAGTATTATTCAATTTTATCTTGCAGTAAAAATACTTAGATTCCATACATGGGGAGAAGTAAATAATCTTAAAATATCAAAATCTATTTCTTATGATGGCAGTGGCATGAAAAACTAGTGCTTATGGAGTGTTGAAGGAAACTTCTTAGATGTTTAGATATTCCCTGTCCTGGCCCTATTTCTGTGATATGGTCAAGTCCCTCAGAAGTGGTTCCTCTTTGGAAGAATGTTTCATAGAATCATAGAATCACTAGGTTGGAAAGGACTCATTGGGTCATCAAGTCCAACCATTCCTATCAATCACGAAACCATCCCCCTCAGCACCTCATCCACCTGTCTTTTAAACACCTTGAGGGAAGGTGACTCAACCACCTCCCTGGGCAGCCTGTTCCAGTGCCCAATGACCCTTTCCGTGAAACATTTTTTCCTGATGTCTAGCCTGAACCTCCCCTGGTGGAGCTTGAGGCCATTCCCTCTCATTCTGTCCCCTGTCACCTGGGAGAAGATGCCAGCACCCTCCTCTCTACAACCTCCTTCCAGGTAGTTGTAGAGAGCAATGAGGTCTCCCTTCAGCCTCCTCTTCTGCAGGCTAAACAACCCCAGCTCTCTCAGCTGCTCCTCATAGGGCCTGTTCACCAGCCCCTTCACCAGCTTTGTTGCTCTTCTCTGGACTCGCTCCAGAGCCTCAACATCCTTCTTGTGGTGAGGGGCCCAGAACTGAACACAGTATTCAAGGAGCGGTCTCATCAGTGCTGAGTACAGAGGGAGAATAACCTCCCTGGACCTGCTGGTCATGCCATTTCTGATACAAGCCAAGATGCCAGAATGTTTAAAGTGGAGTTGATTGGCAGGCATAATTGCTATGTGATGTCTTGCACCTGATTTTTTTCTTTAAAATTCTACTCAAATTTACACGTCAGTGAAATAATTATAGCTAAAAAGGAAAATATTTTAGTGAGAAAAGCAAATCAGACTAATTATTTGACTCTGAAATTTAGAATTTCACTCAGGAATGCATTACATTGTTTATTCACTTCTGCATTTCCTCTTAAAATGATTGTGAGTTTATCTAATTTTATAGGCAGATCATTAATGGAATGCTCTTAATTCATGTAATCATTTCCTCTGCTATTTTATAGCCTAGGGTTGTTTAGGCGAAATATAAAACTGATATTAAGATTGTTTTGAGCAGCTTTTAACCCACTCAGAACAATCTGTGGATCTCATTATTCAGTTTTGCACAGCACAGCTGTCAATTTTAAGCTGACAGCTTCATCTGCTGTTTTAAGGTCAACTGCTTCTTAATCTGTACTAAAAAACTAACCAAACACCTCAAATAAGTCTTTTTCTTATGTCAGTCCATTTATATTGTATTCATAGAATCATAGAATAGTTTGGGTTGGAAGGGACCTTAAAGATAATCTAGTTCCAACCCCTCTGCCATGGGCAGGGACACCTCCCACTAAATCAGGCTGCCCAAGGCCCCATCCAACCTGGCCTTGAACACCTCAAGGCATCCACAACTTCTCTGGGCAAACTGTTCCTGTGTGTCACCACCCTCAATGTGAAGAAATTCCTCCTTATGTCTGGTCTAGATCTGCCCCTCTCCAGTTAATAGCCATTGCCCCTAGTCCTATCACTACAAGCCTTAGTTAACAGTCCCTCTCCAGCTCTCTTGTAGCCCCCTTCAGGTATTAGAATCATAGAATAACCAGGTTGGAAGAGACCCACCGGATCACCGAGTCCAACCATTCAAACACTAAACTATGCCCCCTAGCACCTCGTCCACCCGTGCCTTAAACACCTCCAGGGAAGGTGACTCAACCACCTCCCTGGGCATCCTGTTCCACTGCCCAATGACCCTTTCCGTGAAAAATTTTTTCCTAATGTCTAGCCTAAACCTCCCCTGGTGGAGCTTGAGGCCATTCCCTCTTGTCCTGTCCCCTGTCACTTGGGAGAAGAGGCCATCACCCTCCTCCTTTCAGGCAGTTGTAGAGAGCAATGAGGTCTCCCTTCAGCCTCCTCTTCTGCAGGCTAAACAACCCCAGCTCTCTCAGCTGCTCCTCATAAGACCTGCTCTCCAGCCCCCTCACCAGCTTTGTTGCTCTTCTCTGGACTCGTTCCAGAGCCTCAACATCCTTCTTGTGGTGAGGGGCCCAGAACTGAACACAGTATTTGAGGAGTGGTCTCACCAGTGCTGAGTACAGAGGGAGAGTAACCTCCCTGGACCCGCTGGTCACGCCATTTCTGACACAAGCCAAGATGCCATTGGCCTTCTTGGCCACCTGGGCACACTGCTGGCTCATATTCAGTCGGCTGTCAACCAACACTGGAAAAGCTGCTATAAGGTCTCCTTGGAGCCTTCTCTTCTCCATGCTAAACATGCCCAACTCTCTCAGCCTGTCCTCATGTGGGAGGTGCTCCAGCCTTCTGGTCATCTTTATATCCCTCCTCTGGACCCATTCCAACAGTTCCATCTTCTTCTGTTGAGGATTCCAGAATTAGACACAATAATCCAGATGAAGTCTCACAAGAGAGGGGCAGAATCACTTCCCTCAACCTGCTGGACGTGCTTCTTTTGATGCAGCCTAGGATACAGTTGCCCTTCTGGGCTGGGGGTGCACATTGCTGGCTTACGTCGAGCTTCTCATCAACAAACACCCACAAGTCCTTCTCTGTAGGGCTACTTTCAATCACATCATAGTATTGTTCAATCTTAGCCTGTTTCTAGTTGACACAGCCCGTCTAGGTCCTGCTAAGCAACTACAGGATAGCTCCTACAGATGAAAATCTCATCCCTGAAGGTGTCCAAGGTCAGGTTGGATGGGGCCTTGGGCATCCTGATCTAGTGGGATGTCCCAGTCCATGGCAGAGGGATTAGAACTAGGTGACCTTTAAGGTCCTTTCCAACCCTAATGATTCTATGATTCTATGATTCTATGGTTCTATGATTCTATGATAAAAAAAGGAGACATTTTGCTTGGTGAAATGTTTTCCTTGATTTTTTATGTATTCAGGAAACAAATTTTCATCCCTTCTTTGTTGGTACTGCTCTTCTCTCAGTGCTTTTGTCTAGTTAGAAATATAAGGACATAAAAACACAGTGCTATATCCCTTCCAGGCTATTTATTTCCACTCTGCAGCCAACATTTGTAGTCCTATGTTGCTGAAAGCCGGAGAAGTCAACCAGCATGTTTTCTGATGACCCAAGATGCAATGCATAACGTATACACTTTTCAAGGCCTGCTCTTCTTGATGGATGGCTATATCCCAGTAAAAAGCATATGCGCACATAATCCTTTGTGTTTGTAGCCTTGCTTTCAATCCATTCTGTGCTCCAATTTGTGAATTGAAGCAGGTGCTGGCTAGAAAGTAAAACTCCTTTTCTATGAATCTATCTGTATTTTTTCCAAAATGAAAAATTTGAAAGATTCTGTCATTCTGGTTTCCACACGAACAACCTGTGGCCTCCAACTGAACTTCCAACTACTTCCAGGTTCGAAAGAGTCCAGGCACTCACAGGCACTGGAACAAAATTGTACCTGTTATTTTTGTTGTCAGATCCTGAACTCAAAGACCTGCACTCAAATTTTCAGAAGCAGTCAATAATTTTGGAAGTGCTAGAGAGGGCTTGGATTTCTACAAAGTGCTGAGTACCATTCCCCTGCAAATCAATTGCCTCTGCAGCATTTCAAGCTAGGCATATAAAACATAAGAACTTCAAATCACTAGCTGGTCTTAAAAAGTCTTGGCTCTGAAGTCTGCCAAGTCAGCACCTTCTTTGCCAAAGAAAAGAAAGCAGCCAAAGAAAGAAAATAGATGAGCCATCAGCTCTGAACATAATTTCTACTGATTCAGTTCTTCGTTCATGAGCTATCTGGAAGGAAAAAAGGGAAGCATATGAAGAAAATGTTTTAGTTCTCAGAAGACAATTTCCAAATGCCTTTAAAACAATAAGTGAAGAGCTTGGTGGAGTAGTTACCCCTTCTGTACCCTCATAAGGAAGAGGTATTAATTAAATTTAAATTATTAAAGACATAATACCAGTATATTAATTAAGTGGTTTCTTGTTGCAGTAAATGATGCATCAGCAATTTTTTTTTTTATCTTATTTCACTGATGACAGTCAGTAATGGGCTTTCAGGCTCAGTGCAGGCTCCAAACACTTGGAGCTGCAGGTTGGGAAAAGCAGCCAAGAAATCTTTTAACATTAAAAAGCAGAGCTCTGTCACTAATTATGTTAAAAGTCAAGTTTGCAATTGCAAGTAGATAGTCCAAGTGGTAAAGCGAATGTGGTATAAGCCATAACCTCAGACAATGAGGACCGAGAATCTGTTATAAACAAGAAGCACAATTCTAGTCCTGTGTGGACTAAACTAGATGCTCCAAATTGAAATGTTATTGTCTAGGTAGGATAGGTTTGGTGGAGTAGTAACTTGCTGAAGCTCACAGTGAACAAGGAAGTGATACTAGCTGAAAAAAGCCCCAAAAAACTAAGGGAGATGCTTGCCACTTTTCTTGTTACAGCATACGCACTTCACTTCATAAGCTAAGATTCCTTGGTAACTCTGCTTACTCTGGCCTGTCAGAGGATAGTGTATTTCTGCAGTTATGCTATAACTATATCTCACAAAAAGGACTTCCCTCTCTCTCTAACTTGGGGTGCCAAAACTTTTTTAAAGTGTTTGTATACATAACTATGAGGAAAGTTTTACTTTGGCAAGAAATCTTTGGGTTTCCCCCCCCATATGCTTTTTTTTTTCTTTTTTTAAATCTGCAGCCCAAGCAAAATCTTAAAAATGTTCTTCAATAAACTCACTAGCTGACACTGAATCCAGAAATCAAGTGGAATTCTTGTCCAACTGCTTGCCATGAGTATCTGGAGTTACACACACAGACTATAAACAAACTTCTTGTCATACGGAAATACGTCTGTTCAGCTGCAACACTTCGGCCTGGAGATGCACCAAGGCACCAGAGAGCTCCCTCATCTTATGCTTGCTCCCAATGTGCCAGTATAAATAATAGTTTTAATCCCAAGATAGTTTGGTATTTCAAACTTTCATTTCGTATTCAGTGTTTCCGTTAGAATTACTTGGGATGCCTGTTAGGAGCTGCCTCCTTTTCTGTGTTTCAGTGCCAACGGTCAAACAATTCTTGAGTGTCTTTATCCTCTCTTCTCATTGTTTCACCAGAACTTAGGACCACTGGGGAATTTTGGCCTGACAGTGTTCAACTTCCCCTCCCTTCTCTGAAAGTAGAGTCCAGCTACCCTGTGCAGGAATGTAGGGCCACTAAACGATACAGCCCTGTTCAGGCACTTGGGATGAAACCCACAGCAGGAGGATGACCAAGAAAGGAGATACCTAATTAAATCAAAGGAGTTGTATTTGAACTCCAATTACATTTGAGGGACATGTGACTTGGAGCTCCTGGATCATAAATACATCTACAGCTGGTGACAGCACTTACAGTGACTACTTTTTACAAAATATCTTAGTCATTGGTACATTTGTTCCTTTGCCAGAGGTAATTTAAACCTACAGATTTCAAGAGTGTAGTCTGGACAATACCAGAAGAAAAGCTCTATTGCATTACTCTGTCAGTTGGTACTATTTATTAATTTGCCATCTATTTTTTTTCATTGCCTATTTGTCGTTACACAGTCAGTGAGATGATTCCAAAATTTTGGAAGTAGAAAAATGAAAGGAATCATAGCTGTAGCTCCATGACTCAAACAGCTCCTGGGCGGTGGCACACAGTGGTGTTCTGGTCATCACTACTTTGGTTGGGTGAAATGTTCTTACTGAAACAATTATGTTTTGTGACTATTCCCCAGGGATGTCTGTAAGACCACAGTAAATTCTAAATTCTGTAATTCCCCTTGTTCCCTCAAGGACAGTGCAACATCTTATCTAACAGCAGTACCAGTAAGCTTTTCTTCTTCAGAGTGACTGCTTCTTAAAATAATGCAGGCTGTGGAAATCTAGACTCACTAATCTAATAACTTTTTATTTATCTGCTTTCTATAATGTGACATGTGCCAGAAACCTCTCAATTAACTGTAATAGCTGGACTATATAACCATATTGAAACAACAAAGCATATTTTACATGGATAGGAAGATCAATTTGTTTCAATGGTCTACAGAAATTTTATTTTTAACTCACAGTCTTGTTTTCGTAAAACATAATTTTGGAAAGAAACGGCAACATTTTCTGAGCTTTCTAAAAAAATCTAAAATTTTCAGTGCTTGTTCTTTCCTTAAAAGAAGAACAGATAACTCCACATTGGTAGCTTGCATTTAATGGGATGAATGAAACCCATTCTGTCCTCACAATATGGATCAAATACATAGGTAAAGGTTTTCAATCAGCTTTCTCAGGATGAGGAAACACAAACACCAAATAAATGACCTTCAGAAACACATGAAAGCAGTAGCATGATGCAGTCCAAAATCAAGTGCACTGCCTGATCACATCTCCAAGACAGATTGGGGTCTGCCACAACACATCCCATGGTCGATCACCATGTAGCAATGATCAGCCTGCACTTGTCAGCTTGCTCTGGGCTCAGCACTATGCCCAACATCACCTGATGGGATATGTGGCTCTGTATGGGGTCACAGAACCAATGGCACAAATCTGAACATTGATCACATCCCAAATTTACTTCCAGTCATGCAATGCCTGCAACTGCATGTGAGGAATTTGTGGCCACTCTAGGCAAAGACCCTGAGTACTTGTGCAACAGCTGCAGTTTATCTGTCACTCCAGAAAATACACCATGAGCAAAAAAAGCCCACAGACTTAGAAAAAAAAAAGGCAACCATTGCCTCTGCCACAGCTCCTTTAGAGTTCTCACCCTGCACTTAGCCTAGCTTTCTGAAAAGTCCACTAAATATATCACATCAGACAGGGTTTTACCTAGCTTTCATCCTGTAATTGACACATTGCTCAGTAAAAGTCTGGCAAAGATATGCTATTATACTGACTACCTGCTCTCCTCTTTGCCTTCCAGGAAAACGTGAAACCCATGTAATTCCTGAAAAAAACCCCACCATTAAGCACTAGATGAATTAGGCTCTTTTGTACAAAGTTTCTGTGTTGCACTTATGGTAATTTAGCTGTAAACATTTTAAAGGGTTCAGCCTGATGGTAGAAATGAAAGTACAGCATCTAGGGCAATTAATTGATATACCTGCTGCCATGCAAATACCTTATGACCAAGTCACACTTCTCTGCATTTTCCTTCTGTCATATAAGGAACAACTAATAAAGCAGAGATTCTGATAACATTGCAACATATTAGAAATGAGACTGCAATCAGTGTGGGAGTTCTCCATTCCATTGGGGAAAATGCCTGTGAAAGGAAATCTGGGAACAGACCAAAGATGTGTTAAGGCAATGTGTCATGTGAGAAGAAAGTGGAAGTCTTTGCAGCACAGAAATTAACTTATTTTATCTTATTTAGAAAAGGTGAAGGGAACTGTCCATCTCTAATAAGTACAATACCTCTCACTTGAACAGATTAAATTATATTTAGAATTTCTGTATGGAGCCCACACTATCTTTCTTCAGACTGCCCCAAACACCACCCCCTACAGCAACAAGCAGTAGGTCAGTTGAAAGCACATGGGACATGATAAATGTCTTCATATAGTGTGCCTAGCAGGGCTCCAGGTGAATCACATACTAAATATGATAGTGCTTTGTTGTCAGGAGTCTGTCACCCGCAAAACTCAGCAAAGTACTGCAAAAGGGAGGAAGGACATTATCAGCTTAACAAGCGATGCTTATCTCTGATGAGTCTAGTTTAGAATTTTTAGGCTACATTTTCAAGTGCTTTTCTTTTCAAATGAAGCATAAAGTATTAAAGCACACATCAAAAGATTGAATTGTTTCCATCCCTCACTTTAAACAATGTGCAAATCCTGCTCTTTTTTGTGATTCTAACCTAGTCGATACCTAGTCTTTACTTGCTTTATCGACTCGCCTTATCTTGTCATTGGGACTCAATGGAGAAATAAAACTGAACTGACCATTAAACCTCTCAGAGGGCTTCTTTGTGGTATAAATTGAAATGGTTTTCCAAAAGAAAGAGCTTCTTAGAGAGAAGACATAAAGAGTATGAACATCACTACTGAGGAAAATGAGCTAGAGTTAGGGAAAGTAAAAACAGGGCATTGGCTGTTCTTCTTCTCTTGGCTGTTCCTACTTTTGCTAACAAAAGTATGTCAGGGAGTTCACAGACAAAAAGATACATGAGGTCTCTAACAGGATATTGATTGAAATTGCTTAACTGGCCTGAATTTGTAGAGCAGAAGAGGAAGCCACATCCTACAGAAGTATACCTTGGAATGTGCTGCCCTTCTCCATTCTTCTTACCTCAAAGAGGTACAGCAACTCCCATGTTTTCCTAGTGGATTCAGGGGAACTATCTATGAAAATGCAGGGCAGAATTTGCTTGTATTGTGTTCAGTGTTGTTCCTCACTTGAGAAACTTAAGTCCCTAGCACTGGTAACTGTCCTTCAGGGGGTGCGAGAACCTCAAGTGTCTTAACTTTTCCTGCAGGCAGTAGTTTCCAATCAGTTATCTATTTCCTTCTCCAGGACTGGAAATCATTGGTGATATATGTAGCTTCAGCCAGTCCAATAGTTTCTAAGAAGTCGCTCATGAAACATTCCACTCAGTATTCTCTCACATTTTCTGCCTGGATTTCTTCTAAACTTTCAATATGGTTTCTCATAACCTCCCTCTAGAGAAACCTATGCATTATTGTCTAGACAAGTGGTCTGTGTGATGGGTGAGGGTGGTAGCAAATAGCTCCTTTTCAAGCTGGCAACCTGTCATAAGTGGGGTCCCTCAGGGACAGATATTGGGCCTGATGCTATTTAATAACTTCATAACTGATCTGGATGATTGGATCAAGTGTACCCTGATGAGTTTACTGATGATAACCAACTGGATGTGGAAGTGAACATTTCAGATGGGAGAGCCTTTCTGCAGGAAGACCTGGTTAGGCTGGAAGAGTGCATTAACAAGAGCCTTATGAAGTTGAAGAAGAACAAGAGTAAGGTCTTGCATCTGCGAAAACATAATCCAGAAATGGAGCACAGGCTGGGATCTGCTCTGTGGAAAGGATCTCGGGGGTGGACTAAAAGCTCCATATGAATGATCTGTGTGCTGCTGTGACCAAGAAAGACAACAGAATGCTGGGTTATACCAACAAAGGCATCACCATCAGAGATAAAGTTGTCATTATACCACTCTACTCAGTGCTTGTCATGCCACACCTAAAATACTATGTTTAGTTTTGGTCCCTGCAATACAAAAAAGTGTGGACATGTGGGAGAGAGTTCACAGAAGGGCCACAAAGATGATCTAAGGACCTGCTACATGAGGGGAAGGATGAGAGAACTGGATTTATTTAGCCTTCTGAAAAGAAGGCTTAGGGGAGACCTTATCACCATATTCCAGTACTTGAAGGGTAACTACAAGGAAGGTGGAGACTCCCTTTTTACAAGGAGTCACATGGAAAAGATGAAGGGTAATGGGTGCATGTGACTTCTGGGGAGATTCTTATTGGACACAAGAGGAAAATTTTTCACAATGAGAACAATCAGCCATTGGAATAATCTCCTCAAGGAAGTGGTGGTTACCCCAACATTGGATGCTTCAGATGAACAGGTTCTGGGCCATCTTGCCTAGACCTTGTGTTTGCCAAGACAGGTTGTATTAGATGACCCTTGAGGTCCCTTTCAAACTAGTATGATTCTGTGATTTTAGAATTCTATAGCATACCACACAGAACATGCATAATAGCCTTTATGTGCATTGCAGTTCAATAGTGGCTTACCCTCACTCAGCGTGACTCTGTGGTGGGCAGTTTTGTGCTATGCCACTGCAACTTTATCTCTAGCTTATGCAAGGAGTTAGGACTTTGTGGGCTAGCAGGGGAGAAGATAATGTGATCTAACCAAGCAAGAATGAAAATAACTGGTGACAATTTACAAGAGCCTTCATACATCATTGTTGCAAATTAGTAAACAAGCTGACATAAAAATTTAGAAAACAATATCCACCTTTTCCTATGACTATGGTCTATGTAACTATGGAAGGTCATGCTGAAGGTTATGTTATGCTTCATAATCAAAATACATTGTTATAAATGCATTGCTTTTTCATATGTTTCCATGAAACACTGTACGCACTGCTGACAGAATGATCTCTTCTATTCCTTTCTCAGAGCACGAAGACAGAACACTTTATATCATAGTCTGGACCTAATATTAACCTCATTTTTTTCAAGTGAATTCTCTGAGTTCTACCAATTCCGGCATTTCCCATGCTTATTATTCATAGTTAAGATCCAATATCAACAAAATCGGAGCTGGAATATGAAATCTGAAGCATCATAATCTAGCACTGATTAAAACCACCCCCACATATCTAACCTAGGAAACAAGAGTCATGCTTTTGCTGTTTTCTTTGAAAGAGCTGGACCAAGTGCATAACTGCAGGTCATAAGAGGTCTCCAGAAGCCCTGCCTCAACCAAAGGAATGCAAAACTAGGAAGGAGTACAGCTAAGATATGGCACATCTTTGAAAATTCATATGGGGTCAAACAATCCCTGAAGTTAATTTTATAGTGAAGATGTGATTATAACTTTTCAAAAAGACTCAAATATTCCTGAGTCCAATATTCAAGATGAAGAATTTAGTGAGCATGAATAAAGATCTGCATTGCTCAGTGTCCTATTACAGAACAGTAAGTTTAAGTAGATGCCCAGAGAAGACAGAGGCCTGTACATGGATGATATTTCTCCTTAATATTTCTGGAACATCTTCCATTAGCTCATTATATCCCTCTATTTCTTTGTATTGTTCACATTTTCTATGTATTTTTAATGGATTCCTTTTCTGTGATTTGCCCGTTTTCCTTCTGAAGCCATGCACAATTTTAAAAGACACATTCTTTTTATCACAAAGACACACACAAACATACTACTCACTGCATAAAGATTTATCTCCTTTCATTTTGAATCATGTTCCTTTTAGATTTATAAAACACACTCCAACTAAATGTGTCTTCATAGTGATGCTTCTATTTTTGACAAAATTTTCTAAATATTACTTAATCCATTTACAATCTAAAATTTTGTTATTCCATTCCATGAAATTGTCAATATCATAGGTTTACTTAAAATATGTTTTTAAAGTATCTCCATCACTGGATTTTCTTTTTTTTTTACAGTCTCAATTCTCATATTTCATAGAAGGCTCTAAGTGGATAGAAGCACCTGAAAAGGGAGAGAGCTTTGGTCCTTAGAGTCCTAAACACTAAACACGGTCAATGTCATTCAACTACAAGAATGATACTTGTCAACTATGTGACTCATGCTGCTTTTTCTAAAGATATGAATGGTTTGAGTATACTGTTGGCTGAGCTTAAGGCTGATCTGCTTGTGGAATACATATGTATACAGGGAAAATATTATCTGTTAGCATAATGTGACTGAAAAGGAAGGAGTGAAATGGTATCAATTTGCATACGATGAATACCTGATTTATGCACAGTACTTGCATCAAAACCTGCTTTGATTTCCAGCCCAGACGGGAAATTGATTTGCATCAGTTTGACTCTGTTTTCTGCTGGAAAATTTCAACACTCAATCACCAAGTTGCTGCACTAGGTATGCTTACTAACAATGTTGCAAAATGTTTTTTAAAGGCTACAAATACAAAACCTGATGTTTTACTCTCATTCAGTACTCACCTAGGAAATTTCATAATGCAAAGTGCATCCTTGAATCGAGCCCTTTCAGCTATTTTATTCTTTTATTCTTATTATTGTTTTATTATTATTATTATTGCTATTGGTTTTCTTTTCCTGCATTATTCCTATAATAAAAACCATAATTTTAGTAGAGGCAATATACTGTGAGAACGTTTTCAGATTCTAATTTGGTAGCAGATGTTAAAATTAATATTTTAAATATCCATAAAATGGTATTAACCAGCATTTTCTTTCTATTTACATTTCTAATATGATGCAACATTTGTTTTGGTAGCTGAAAAGATAACCATTTGTATTCTGTACTTAGTATCCCTGCAGTCTGAGTTCACAGTCCTGTAGTGATTAATAAACCCTAAATTGTCTTATTTGAAGTAATGATGATGTTTTAAACCGACAGATGTATGTACAATGCAGACCTAATATTTTGTTAAAATTTCTAGTATCAGAGGAATAACTATCAGGATAACAGTTCCCCATCCTCTTGGGTCTTGTTTTGCACATGCAGAAAGGCTTCAGCGCTCTCTCTTAGATGTAAACTAAAAGAAAAGAAAACACTAAGAAATTAGACCTCACCAGTTTTCCACTCAAACACATCTGCTGTCTTCCATTTAATCAGTCTCTGCAAAGTAACTAAACGGGTCATTGGAAACTAACGGGCACAATACTTTCAACTCTAACTGATAAAACAGATGATTTTGTGCCTATTTGCTGAGAACTGGAAGTACGACTTTCCGTTGCAAGTCACATTGGCTAGAAACTTAACAAAATTAAAGAAGTCAAATCAGATGAGTTAGATTCTCTAAGCTCTCGACCCTTCCATAAATTACCAATGTTATAAGGCTAAAGATAAAAAATGAAGATAACCCCATTGCCAATATTAAGCATTATAACTCAGTATACGAGCAATCAAAATACTCTCCATGTATAAAGACTGGCCTGCTCTATCTCCTCCCCTAGTACAATCTACAGCAGTATTTTTGAGTCTGGGAATTCTAGCATCATCTATATTCCTTAAATTCCTTGAATGAATTAAAAAAACCCCAGGTTTTCTGGCTTTAGATAGGGCCTTCCCTTGAATACTATCACTTCCTCTTTGCAAAGGCTGATTTTAATCTGTATGTATTTTAATCTCTCTGCTGGCCCAGATACTAGATGGTGATTTGGGGAGAGACCATTCTGTATTAACTTGTGGCAGGAAACTTCTGGGAACCTGCTTTGCAGAACTACCTTAAGTGAGACCTGGGATGAGATGGATTTTGGAATTCCTATGTTGCTAAACAACAGTGATGGGACACTTTCCCCAAAACATCACTCACCCCTCCCAGGAAAGAGACAATCATCAGCTCCCATTGAGAGGTATCATCTCAGCAGGGGCACAACAATGTAGGAACTGGGAAAGATGCAAATTTCCCTCTGCTCCCACCCATGTCCCTTTCGTACAACACAAAGCAAGCAAAGCAATGCCGTAGTCTCTGTTTAACATAGACGTATAGCTCTGCAGTTGCAAATTATATTCCTTGAATGACCTTTCTGCGAAGGCCTCTACACAAAGAGTTGTCTTTCAAATATGGATTCATCAATATTTATCATCCAGGCCAGTGCCAAAGAAAATCGTGAAAAAAGTTTAGCCAAATGATCCAATTGCCTTACATTAACACACAGGTGTTCAAACATAAAAGGTATTTTCAGTGAGGCTATGATTTAGGCAGCACAATCTTAGGTGGATTTCGAAGCTCATGAGAAGCATATTTTGTTTATGTAACACAGGGTATTCACATAGATAACACATAAATCTATTTGGAAGCAATGATATCTTTGGCGCATAGCCAATCATGCAACGCTGCAAAAGCTGGGTAGCAGCCATCGCAATATAAACATTCTGACAGGGGAGGGCTGGCTTCAAGGAGAGAGGGGAGAAATTATAAGTCAGTAGGCAGTTATTCTACAATCAGCTTGAAGACATGTATGTACCAAAATGTGATAAAATTTCTTTTCTTCATTCTCAGCTAGCAAGGTTTTACTTTAGTCTCATGCAACATTGTGTGGTAATTAAGTTGAAGTAGAGACTGACACATCTAACGGGCAGAAACAGATTATTTGTTTGGAAGATGCATTCACAAAATCAATATGAATCTATTTGTTGAAGGGTAGCATCTTAGAGAAATATCCACTGTCCTTATTTCAGTTCTGTCTGTTTCCTGAAAACACAGTGTAGAAAAAAATTGGAATGGCAACATGTGCTAAACACCTACATTTAAGAACCTGCCAGACAAAAGACTGTGCAGTTGTCATTAGGCAAATTCTTGCCTGAGTTCAATAACTTCCTTCACTTATACCAAGTACAACTTTCAAGCAGTTTAAACAACAATACTTCATGTGGAATCCGGTCATAAATCCTGTGATGAGTTAAGCTTTATTCTTTAAACTTAGATTATATTCCTCTAACTTTAATTCTCTTTTGGAAAACATGACTTCAAATCTAATACCTTGTTCATCCTAGAAGATTTCAGATGTGTGACTTGTATAAAAAAAGATGTTTGCAAGAGCCACACACTTGCAAAAACAAATTAGCATTGAGTAAATATCTGATTGGTATATGTAAATATTCTCATGGAAAATTTGATTAGGATTGCTAAGAAAGAAAAACTGCACTTCCATTATGTAGTAAGCCACTCTGAGCTACATAAGTTGACTGGATGTCGCGGACTTGTGGAGAAGGAAGGTATGCTTAAAAAAAAGAGAAGAAAGACAAGGTCTTGCTTTGGAGAAGAGGTAATAGATTTGCATATGTTTTAGATGGTATAAAGTGGGCGACAAAAAGTCTGAAGGAGTAGAGATACCTGCCAGAGAAAAAGAAAGAGGTAAAATTATAGGAATTCTGGACCGTCTTTACCTTACATAAATCCTGCGCACAGCAATTAATTATCAGCAAAGTAGTCCACAGAGAGTTTTTATGAAGAATTGCAGATGAAGCCTCTTATTCTTGTGCTGCAAAAATACTTATATAGAAAATATAATTTCTTTTGGGCCACTCAGAGAGAAACTAAATGCGCAGGATTTCTAATTTTCATTCCTGAAGTAAAATGGATTATCGTCCTCCATACTGCTTTCAAATAGAAATGGAGCAATAAACCCATCTGAAAAATAAAAGAAATTGTCTTACTTTGCATCAAAAATATATTCTGATTAGCTCATGGGTTAACTGTGAAAAAAATAATCTACTTTAATTGCAAGTAAACTCAATGTAACAAAATAGATAAAGCCTGAAAATTAATACCATGAAATAGCTTGATACAAGTTGATCACAAGACTCCATAGTATCTAAAGGGATACCAAACGGGACAGAGATAGTCAGCTACTGCAGACTGATGCTTTCCAGAGACATATGTTTCCCTAAGCATACTGCCACATTGCTGTATCCTTGGACAAACTTAGCAGATACGGCTCAGTGTTCTACTGATTCAACTATGCTACTTCTGGCTCTTCTGCAAGATGGAAATGCTCCTACCTCTTTTCATTTTACTTCCAGTAAAATTGCCAGCCCCTTCTTCAGTCTATGAAATTGTTGTCCTCATCTCTGTTGAAAGATAATGAAACTAAGGCTTGTGGAAATCAGCAGTAATATTTATGAAAAGCAGGATACAGAAATTCTTATAATTGAAACATCAGACATTTCCCTGAAAATGTAAGAAAATGGTGGAAAAGTAAGCCATATACGGACCTTTTTGATATTTACCATATTTATGCCAAATCTCATATAATTATTTCATCCAGGAAGTCAAGAATTTGTCCTCTTTCTAAAAAAAAATATTCTTTTTCTGCTTAAATCATTAGCATTGCATGTAACATGCTATTCTAATCAGCATGGGTAGAATGCAAATAAAAAATGCATTTTCCTATTCTCTTTCTCATATTGTTCCATTTGCTAATTCACTCTGGTGGAACACCAGATGTATTACTGTGTTAAAATGATTTTAGTCGTAAGGTGAATGAAAAGTTCAATTTCATATTACTATTTCTCCCATCATTTTTTATAGTATCATATTTTCCTTTACGCTATTCTTTCCCATAGTGCACTTATGCAATAGCCCATCTGCAATGCATAATTAATGACATACAAGGTGTTTCATTAGAGTGTGCCTTGGTTATGATATCTCTGCTTTCTAAACAGAAATTTCCTGTTTTCTCAGTTGGTTTGCTGATACAATTTATGAAAAATATGACCTCCTATATTCTTCTTGCAGAAGATACCAATTCCATGACATCAGCACTGGAAGATTGGTAGATGCTGTACAGTAAAAGGTACAGGAACAAGTGATTATACTCCCTTCCAAGCTACTAGATAGTCATTTTTTGGGACAAGCTTTTGGAGTATCTGGTTGTGAGTCCTGATGTCCCTCTGTACGAATCTTTTGTTTCTCTTCCTTGTTTCTCTTCAAAACAGCTTCCCCACTATAAACAGTGTTGTGTTTTTTTACTTTACAGAAAAATTGTGCAGAAGAAAAGATTTTCCAGTGTCAGGCACAACCAAAATAACCTATTGCTTTCTGTCTCTTGTTCTTATTGTGCTCTTGCCACACTGTGTGAAGGAAGGAGATAGTTTTTAAATTACAAACCTCAACATTTTTCTTTGAGTTAGAGATGCCTAAGACTTTAGTTAACATTTTCAATCACCCTGCAGTTTGTAAGCCTGAAAAAAATGGTTTGGGCCCTCAAGCTGAACTTGTTACATTCGTAGAATATGAACAAGGGATATGAAGAACAGAAAGAGCCACAAGATTACCACTTAGCACTCCTTTACTATCTTCCCTTTCTACAGGTATGCTAGGTATCGCAAAAGACCAAAGTTGTGTTACAGATTTAAATTCAGTATACAAAGTGTGGATATCTAAGATATCTGCCATCGTCAAAGGTTTTACGAATACAATAATAAGAATTCTTTTCAGTGAAACTATTTCATGTTTATAGAAAGTGAACTTTGATCTTTTATGCTACATGGCACAACAAATCCTCAGACCACATTTTTTGACGCAGACACTTGTGAAAACTTCTCTTACAATGAATTCACAGGTTGAAGAACCATGGAGAAATAAGGTCACTACCTGTGAACCTGCAGATACTGCCTTTATCTATATAGCTGGAAAATTGCCTGTATAACTATGTGTAATTTTGTGGTGGAAGGAGATCTAGCTACTCAGTTTTCCATTAGGAAGGAATGCTACGTGGATAGGCACAGAGAAGGCAAACACAGGTTTCCCATGATGCATGATCCATGAACCAGGCTCTCTGCCTCCATCACATACCTACCTGCTTTATAGAATGCATGAGCAATCAATCTTCTGTCTTCCAACACACAGTTTGACCCTTCTTTTCATGAAAAGGGAATAAAAAGACACCAACAAAACAAGCTATACTGTCACTATCCTGTCACCAATACTTTTCATTTTATTTTAGACATCTTGGTAGCCATTTCTCTATGATTTCTTAGACAGAAATGTCAATAAAAATCTCTGGGTTTTTTTAAAGAAGCTTTGTTGATCTCTGTTCAAGTTGTTCTAAGAAACTATTTAAAGTCAGCTGGGAATTGTGCAGCATGATAGAAGACTGCATCACACTGGCCCTTTTGGCCTGCCCTTTACTGCCCACTACCCAGCCAGTGTAGGAGAAATAAGGTGGACTGAAGGCACAATCCTAAAGTTCCTCAGCCAAGTCATATTGTCATATCATCATATCTGCAGTCCGAAGGCAACAACCTGCCTCTTCTGTTGTTCAGGATGAGGCATTTTGCTAAATACATTTCAATATGACAAGTCTCGCAAGAGACTGAAAACACACATCATCATCTTGCTCTGCAAATCCAACTACCTTATTCTTGCACACATATATTGAATGAATGATTTTTCCCTACGGAAAGAAGACAAAACCCTCCACATTAGAAGTCCAAGGACAAGCAAGCAGCAAGCTGAGGAATGTGTCTAAGAATGAGTCAGGTTAGTGGTCGCATTGGGCAGCATCATTCCCATGCACTACCAGGCACTAATTGATATAAAAACATAATAAGGAAAGAGTTCTTACATTATGAGTTATTTCAGTTGACTCACTAAAAAGGCTCTTTAATATCTGGAGAAACCTGTTCAAATTTATACAATTATTTATGATTATCATCATCATCATCAACATTCTAATAATTATTTTCTTGCAATGTTTTCTATCTGACTCAGGTTCCTTATCTCTAATAACAAGCAAAGTACTTGACTTCTACTTCATACAAACAAAGCACAAAAGAGCCATGGTAATCAATTGCTGAAGTGACTGAGAGCAAAATTGCACAGCAAGCATGTATACTGAAATGGTGATGATTTGTAGGACTTTGTAAATCACACAGCTAAAAAAAAAAAAAAGAGACTAACAATACATCAATTTTTCCATCAGCTTCAGATGCCAGCCTCACATTTGACCTACAGCATGTCTGAATTTACAGACTTCTTCCTGTAACTAACTAAAATTTTACAAGCAGAAAGTAATGAATGTATTCAATACAAGAGAATGCACTGTTTTCTGTTCTAGTAACTTTTTGGCATCAGACTTCGACTTTCAGGTGAGAGGTCAAAAAGTAGGCTAATTAGCCTAAGAGAAATTAGTTTAAAAAATATTTGTCATTAACCCATTTAATTCTTTATTTAAGAGTATCAAAAAAATGTTTTTCTGAGATCAATATCAGAAAGAGACTGGCTAAACATAAACACTTACAAGTCCTTTGGGCCCAGTTAGAGTTCACTATATTTTTTTTTCATATGTTACTTTCTTAAACTTATTAAGCTATCTGATCTAGAATGCTCCAGTAGCTTGAGACTATACCTTAGCAACTGTAACATCTTAATTCTTGTCTGATTTATGGGAAGTTTGATGGTACTGCATGTGGAAATGCTCCAGAAATGGTACCTTCAGAACAGCAAACATCTACACACTATCTTTGAGTGCTGCTCATCTTAAACAGCTCTGGATGAAGCAACTATTATTATATGGTAGGTGATAGAGGTTACCATGTCTAATCCAGCTAATGCTTTCATTTATAATATATTCCTGCAGTTGCGTTGCCCTCTGTGGTTTGCTGCAGTGCCTCAGTTTGTGGAAAGAATACAACCCCTGGGTAAAATGTTCTGCTGTTCTTCTGGAAGTCAATTTCAGAGTCAAAATTACCATTTCACAAACAGGGTTCATACTGTGCAAGACAGGATGCTGCTCGTATTCCATCCCACCGAGAGGTACTGCTCTGTTGCACTGCTTTAAGACATCTGTCCAGGCTAAGTCCTTGGCTAGAACAAAAAAATTATAAATGATCCCACCTGAGGCAACTATGCAGAAGGAGAACTTACTTCCTAAATTTATGAAAATGTAAATGTATTTTCTGCATTTTTCACAATTTATCAGTATTCATATACTATTGCAGATGTCATGCCACGTGGTTTTTTCAGTTAATATCATGACTCATTTCTTAGGTAGGCTCAGTTCATAATTTTGAAGGCTGATGCTGAACAGACCTGTTGTGGGATTCAGGTTAATTTAATATCAATTGTGGAAAACAGTGTGTCTTTAAGGCTTCTTATGCTAGGTCAAATTTTGCTCATCACTGAAGATTTTCCCCGTAGAAAGGAGAAAATACTTGCCTGATTGAGAAAAGAGCAGAGCAGCATCACAGAGAATGGAGAATAGATAGATGGGACTAGAATGTGCCAGTGAAATTCGGATAGTGTGAAGCAAATTAAGAAATTGGTGCAACAGAGTAGAATGCAGGACTGGAGCAAAACAGCCACCTCACGAAACAGGTGCTTCTTTAGGGAGAATGAGATAAGATTTAAATGATCTTTAGAAAGGAAGGAATATAGGGAACAGGTGTATCTACAACACAAAATACAGAAGTTGAGTTGTAAGTAGAATAAAAGCTGGTAAGGACTATGAGCTGGGAGATAAAATCATGATTTTTTGCACAGGAGGCTAACAGCTAATAACAGGTCTGTTAACAGAGAAGTTATGAGTAGAAAAGTTTTAGCAGAAGTTTGTCAATGAGTTTTGTTGGAACACAGGGAATCAAAGTTCAGTGATTTGCATTGCTAATTCTTGTAAAGCTTTCATTTCTCATTTGTAAATATACGGAAAAACCCACCAGTCAGGTCTCAGACAGGATATTTTTACACAGTGCCCACATCAATGTATATGGAACTGGAAATAATGTCTAACACCTATTAGTTTGTCTAAGAAATTAAAAGTCATTACTATGTATGAAGGATCTACAACATTTATTCTGGGACAACACAGAACTTAAAAGGCCTCTCCTCTTGTCAGTAAAATTGATGCTAACTGAGCATCACGTAATAAATCACTAAGCTAATGCTGAAGTGAAAAATTCTTCTTAATTTTGGTTTCAATGAAAACTGGATTGAGGAAAGAAAACTTGCAAATAGAAAAAATAACAATTGCCGGATAAAGAATTATCACCATAGCGCTTTTAAAATAATATTGAAAACAAAGTATATATAAAAAATGGAAGCCAAGGTACTCAGCTCTTGGAAGTTATGTTGAGTTTACCACCTGAGGATCTGGCACAGACTGTAAAAGCACAATCATTTTTTTCTTCCAAACACTGAATAGTTCTTAGCACAGTACTATTATATTATAATATGACTAGGAAATGCTGCAAATGGATCTAATTATTATTATAATCCTAACATTATAATCTTGAAGTCCTTGTCAAATGTTATTTCCAAGACATAGAGAGATGTCCTACAGGCAGAAGAATTAAAATAAATAGATTAAATAATTTCCTACTGGCGAGATATCCTAAAAAGCTAATAGGTTTAGATTCCAGATTGGATTCTGCAGCAAAGATATTTGATTTTCTTGTCAAAATTTAACGATCTTACAGTGCTCCATCAATCATTATGTACAAGGTAGGCTAATCAGAAAAATCAAACTCAACAATAACAATCCACACAAAATTTTGGCAATGTGCATTAGATAGGGGTCAAGTAGGATTGTGCTTTTAGTCTAATGTTTTCAGTGGTCTTGGATGTAGGTCTAGTTAGTACCAGTTCATGCGCTATACTATTTCAGATACATAACAATTGTTTGGTATTAAAAAAACCCTGAAAGTGTTTTTTGCAGATCCAGTGAATGCTGAAATTCTCCAAGATTTGGATGACTTGAACTTATTGCTAATAACTTGCATGATAAGTATTGAAGCTCAGGCAGATATAATAAGTGAATCAATGTCTGCACCAATAGGATTCTTCCAAACCCAGCAGCTTGCTTTCACCTCATTTTAGAAAACTGTCCTAATAATTCTTCATGAAACAGCCCGCTGTAAGCAAAAGTTCACAATTACTCCAGCTGTTTAGGGGTCTTATGGTTTTAAATATATCACACTGGAAATAAGACTAGTCATTTAATCTGACCTTTGTGACGTTTGAACAGTTTCCAGATGATTTCCAGACAACAATAGTGCCTTTTTGGAAGTAACTCTTTCCCGATTAAGGGAATCAAGTTTTTTTTTTTAAAAAAGCTCTCCAAGTGCATAAATATTATAAATTGGGTCAGTATTGTTCTAGTATGAGCCAATGTCTCTTATCTTACATAGTTTTGATAGTACTGCCATCTGTTACAATTAAAGGCTTTCAAACTGAAAGAGAAGGAATATTCTATTAGCAAAGACATTCTACTACTGCACCATCTGCACTTCTGCTTGTACAACCTGACAAAAAAATTACCTTTGATATCCTTCATTTTACAAATGTCTCTCTAGAGTCTTGTGAGGTGTTGCTAAAGAGACATTGGCTCCTGTGGAATCTGCTTGCTTCCCTGACAGAGCATCTCTCACTCTATGGAGGATGAAAAGAAAAGCACCTGATTGTCTCTGTGACATTTGGAAAAAATGTGGTGAAAGAATGGATGAGGACTGGTACTGTGAATGATGAAATTTAATCACGTCAGCTGTGAAGTCATGCACAACTACCACACATCTTGTCAGAGTGAAGATATTGCACTTTCTTATCAACAGTGACCTAGTGCTTCCATGTGTGCTATAGGCATTTTTTCAGCTCCATAGAGCTACAAAACCTACCCTTGTCCTGTGCAGAAAGCCCCTCTTGCCCAAAGGCAGGCAACTTTTTGGACATAAAGCAGCTCTCATGTCTGAGGTCTGAAAGAGAGGTCTTGCATTTGTAAGTGACCAGTGGCCAGATACGATACCAGACCATGACCACCTCCTGATCAATCAGCAACCTGAGAGCAAGATCTCTTCAAGAGCTTTATTGCTCCCCATAACTCCTAGCTAGTGTTATGGTCTCTAATATTGATAGCAATGCGTAGTGCTATGGATGAACTTTGTTGTTAGTGACAGTACAGAGTCTAATCTTGAGCTTACAGCACAAAGGTTTAATTCCCCACTCTGCCACAGACCTTAATGAACCACTCTTAAACCGCCATTTTTGTGCATTAGGTGATAAATTATGCAGTATTTTTGATTTTCTCAAGCATTTTGCAAGGATACATGTCCTGAAGTCAGTGAGAAAGTCAAGTATTTGTGATGCTGAAGAGAAATGTGACTTGTTAAAAGTAAACAAGAAGACAAGCAGAAATTTATGTCTTAAAGTCCTTAATGCATAAATTAACTGAGGGACAAGGCTGCTTTAATGATTCTTTGTTGTACAAGGGGAAAGTAATTGTGTACTTTCTGAAATATAGAAGTGGTTTTTTAACAAATAAATGAATAGTTATACTAATTAGCATAGTGTAAATTAGATGTATTATCTGTAGACACTATTTTTATGCTCAAAATAGTGTTATGGGTAAAGGGCGAATGCCATTTATTGCTTGACCAGTTAAATTTCACAGCCAAAGGCACCGAATTTTCCAGTGCAAAAAAATCTCAATTAAAAATGCAAAGATATTACCTGCACAAACCCACCTTCCTAGTATTCACATCTTTTCTGTGGCAATGTCCTCACTCTTATGGCCTATTCCACTTCATTACACAGTTTCCCATCCCAACCTGCTCCCTTCCCCCTGGGCTCCCATGGAAGCTGTGAAAGCTGCCCTGCAGCACCACGATATCCCTGAGGGCTGTGTCCCCTGCAGAGGCTGCTGGGGCTGTCAGCCCCTTCCCTGGTGTTACTTGCAGAGCTGGAGCTCAGAGAGGCTGGACAATGGGCACTTGGCCATGGGTGCCTGGTTAACCCTGCTCAGCCCTGCTCAGGCTGAGGGCAGCCCACCTGCTCCTTGGATCCACCACAACCTGTTGCCTGCCTCCAGCAGTTGAAAATCTAACCATGCTTACTGGGTTACAATGTAAGACTGTCAGTTTAAACACTATGAAGGGAAGGTACACTGAATATGACTGCTCTGTACTTAATTTCACACTGAGGAAAACTAACAAAATTGATGGGAAATAATGTTTTTAATAATATATAGTCCGTTGAAATAATTGACTTCCTTCTAATTCCTTCTTTGAGAAAATTATCGTTATGCATATTCTCATCATGTCTTTCATAAATGATGAGTGATTCATGAAAGACCTGCCTGTTATGAAGAATTAAAGACATGCAACCACAGATTCAAATCTTAATTGAATGCTTTGTGTTTCCTAGTAATTTGATAATAAATCTTTCTTCTTTTAGCGGTATAGGCTAATGTTAACACAAAAATAATTTGGTTTTCAATAAAGAGGTCAGCTACTCTTCTGCTTCATTTCACCATATCCTGTGTTAGACAAAATAGGTAGCAAATATTTCTCACTTCTCTGCAGGTTTCCAGCAGGATTATCTAATGCCAATAATCAGACAAGAAAAGGCTGGTTTTTATGTTGGAAAGGAAACTACCAAATAAACAGTCCTTCTGGAATTAAAGATTCACTTAGCTGTACAATTATTTGTTCTGAGAAATATGAATTTCCTTTCTGTGTTGTAAATTTAGGCCTTATTTTATCAGAGCAAGCCATTCTTATTCACTTATCCATGAGATATCCTAGCTCTACCCTAGGCAAGCCCAAGGCATGTGGCCGCCTGGTAGCAATGGCAAAATCATATTTACTGATTACAAACTGCATTCATCCTTCAGCGCTTACATCAGTCGAGGTGCAGCCCAAGAGGTGCTACCTTCCTCAAGGCAAAGGAATGTAGCACCACTGAAACCAATGGATACCAGAAGAGCTTCTGAACAACAGTGTCTATTGCTGCACTGATGCATGGCAGTGAAAATTACAGAAATGCTCTCATGTGGGAAAAAGAAAATATTTCTGTTTCTAGCAGAGAATGTGCATGGTTCCTGGTAAAAGATGTAGCTATACATTATCTTAAATGTGCTTGCCGTTCAGATTCCCAGTAATTTTTCTTGTCAAAAGAAAAGGACTGCTGGTAAATATGCTGCCTATATTTCAAGAGAAATAGTAGCAAGTCATTCTTCTTTGAATTAAAATCCCTCCTTTTGTTTAAATCTTTGAGCTGCTTTACTTATTCTATGACAATTCAATAATTATTTGCATAAGATTGATTTTCTTCTAAAGCTAAAGTCATTAGGCCTTTGGCTTAGAGCCAGTTTTGCAAAACTTGGGTGCATAGGAATCAAATGGTAGCTAGATTCCAATTCTGAGATTTTCTTCAGCTGTTAGATTGTAAAAATAAAATGCTGAACAAACACTCATGTCTCATATCATTACATTTATTGTTGAAAATTGCTGGTCGATATTTGCTTGCACACTAACTAATAGCGTGGACTATCTCACTCCCTATACAATATTGTAGTTAATAGCAATTTCGATGCCTCACACCAGAATAGAAGTTGGCTTCAAAAAAATCAATACACTTCCTGTTTTGTATCAGGGAAGACAGATGAACAGTAAATCATGTATTTTGAAGTGATTGTTTAGTCTGACAACATGGTATTCAGAATTATTTTGAATGATATGTATGAGTCACTGTAGAGTCAAATTTTAACGTGAAATGCATCTCCTAGTGCCTTTGTTGCTCCTGTTTATGGACAAGTCACTGCAATAGTGTCTCGATCAATTTTCTGAACAAAAGTGTTTAATACAAGTTTGGAGTTCACACCATCAGTTTGCCTGGTTGATGCCATTTGTGGATTATTCAAGTTGAACCAGCATAATTTCACTCATGGTGCATCATGAATATGACATCTGACTCTGGTAAGACAAACTGAACATACACAAAGAATAACAGAAAACTGATTTACCTAAAGTAACACCCTTTAGTTTCAAATATAAGGATTCTAAGCTTCTTTCAGAAAGAGGACACTAACCTAGAAAAACAGCATCCACCAAAACAATTGACCAAAGCATGGCATGCACGCTATCATGATAATCTTACATAAACAGATCAAAATGGAGTGACTTAAAGGCAACAGTTTATACTGAAGACTATTGCTGCTTTTAAGGGAAGAAGTCTCTCAGCTTCATCACAATGATCCAAATACATTTTTATGATAGTTTAATACCTGATTTTTTCAGAGCAGATATATTAAGAATGCAGTATCAATGATGTTTTAGCATGACAAATTATCTTCATTCATACTCATGGTGGAATAATCACTTATCTTTTCTTATTCAAACAAATAATGGTTTGCTGTAAGATTAAAACATTGGTTATATTGTGCAAAGGTTTAATGCATCACAAATTCAGCACAGATAATTGCTAAATATTCTTGACTGGCAATCCTCTCAGCACCTCCTCATCTAGGACAGTGTCTTTCCTGCCTACATGTGTATTTGGCTGCATTGGAGCTTTGCTTGAAACATGTTGTTTTTATTCCAGAAATGTTTTGTTTTTATTCCAGAAACATTTTCCTTGGTACCAGAACTGTGTATTCTTGTTTTGCACCAACAAAGAATACATGAAGGACAAAGCTAGATCTGAAATATTAGAGTCTCTGCTTTCCTGCATCTTTTAAAAAAGTCATGCAACTTGCATGTCATTTTTTTTCCTCATGGCCCTAAAACATCTGAGCTTTATACTCTTTTGTTTATTACATAGAAAAAACACTGTACAGAAAGAATTAAAATTACAGCCAATCAAATGCAAAGACTAATGTATATTATATTGATGAGCTACATTATACAGCCTTTTTTGTTTTTTATTTTTCTTGTCAGATAGAAGAGCACGGGCACCTTGATGTCTTGAAGTAGTTTGAGACATTACTCTACTTACACAATGTCATTATAAAGACACATATAATAAATAAAAATTCAAATGCTATTAAGATTGACCAATTCAGGTTAAAGGACTATGCTTTTATTAAGTTGTTGAGATGCTACTGTTGGAAACAAGCATCACAATAGAAGGCAGATGCGAAGGAATTGAATGTAAAAGGTAATTTTGATAGAGAAATGTTAAAGTATAAGAATTAGGAGAAAGGAGAAATCATGTGGTAAAGTAGTCTTTGAGTGAGAATTACTCAAAGAGTGAGAGAGAGAGAGGAGAGAGAAAAAAGAAAAATGGACACATGGATATAGAGATAACACAAGGGAAGTGTCTAGGAGAATGAAGTGCTAGGTTACTGAAAAAGAGTAAAGAATCTGAAAAGTGAAAATGAACAGATACATGATGGGTATCTTTTCTGCCTGTAGGATTTCCTGACAACTATGACACTGTGTGCCTGAAGACCAGACTCAGCTGCACAGCAATTACTAGTGATCATTCAGTATGTACAGCCAATGAAGGCAATAGATTATGGTTACCTTAAGGATCGTAATCAAATAGATTCTCATCACTGTGATGAAGAAGCTTTTAGTGAAGTTTTGAATCTAATTGCCACATCATTTTCTAGTTGTCTCACTGCTATAATTTCAAATATTTTGCCTTATCTTCTTTAGTATCGTAGTCAGCTCAGTAACTGTATGCTCTGAACGTGCCTTTACTTTACCCTCATATCAATTTATCATACATTTACATTTTTTCATCACAACTGATGAAAATAAACAGTTTTTATTCTTCTCTTCTCATGAAATTTCTTTTGCACCAATGTCAGTAAATTCATCAGCTAGAATTACAGAGTGGTTTATGATTTCTTACTAATTTTCCCAACAAATGTCATTCAATTGTCAAATGCAATTGTTCATATTGTAGTCAGACAAAGGTCTGCTATATTTCATCCAGTCAGAAAACCAAATAAAAGTGGGAAATATTTCTTCATCATAGGAAGGTAAGTTGAGACCCCTCCGATTATTTTTTGTTAAACAGACCCTGAAATAAAAATCACTTCCCTGATAATATTCTCCAGATTTTCACTTTATCCCCAGGGTCCATAATCTGGAACTACTAGGAAACATCTGTGCTATCAACACATTTCTGTACAGAGGTCTCAAATATATAAAAAATACCAAACTGGAACTGAATGTTCAGGAAAATTAGTCTGAGCAAGTACACCTCAAACAAAATTTAAACCTGTTTTTTTTTTATAAAATGGGAGGACATTCCTGTTTTAAAGGACAAGAAAATTCACTGGGAAACCAGCTGCAAATTGACAAGATCTAGTGGGTAGCAGCTATTGCCTAAGAAGGCACTGCATACTGCTTCTAGGAGCAACTGGATATAAAGGGAATATTAATAAATAAAAATAAATTAAAAAATAGCCTATTATTTTTATTATGAACATTATTTTCATTTTCATTAAACAATTTTTATGATAGGCTTCTGATGATGATGAGTGGCAGAAAGTCCTTTTAACTTGATGTGTAGGAAGGAGGAAATAAGAAAATGTGTGTTTTTCTGGAAAGTAAATTATACAAAGTTAAGGAACCTGGCTTCAAGGAGCCAAATAGATGTTTGCAGGCTTTTTTGTTTTCTAAACTGTGATGACCAAAATACTAAGTAATCAGAAAAAACTTTTTGAGAATTCATCAGATAGATTTTTTGCCACGCCTTTTTATCCTTACATTATTTCTACCATATTCTAGGGAAATATGTAATTTGCAATTATTAAATCATATCAAGATAACAGAAAAGCAGAAGTAAATGGAACTCACCTATTAACGGTGCATCCTACCTATGATTTTATTGCACAAAATTCTTTGTGGGTTTCAATGGGACACATGCCACTATTCATCTCTCAATGACCCTTATTTTGTGTGTCTTCCTGTTACAGCACAGTTAGTCATCTAGAAGGTATCTCCAGAATCACTGAGCTGTAAGCAGCCGGGAGTATAGTTTAACTACACAAGCTATAACAACCCTGTTAAATTTTTATGCAAAATAAAGTTTGTGGGGAAAAAATGTGATAGAATGTACTTTACAGCAGTACAGTAACACTAGGAGAACCTAGTAATTAATTCCTTAGACAGTAAGCTAGAGGAGGGACGTGGCAATTATTCAAGAGAGTCATATTTAAATAGATATGGAAAGTATTACTAGTGTCTAAACTGTTTTTCCCCCCCTTTTTTGTGTAAAGAAATTCTGTGTTAGAAATTAGATTTCTCAGCTGACTGAGATGCATTATAGAGCTTTACAGAAAGCTAGGATAAAATAAGATTTTTATACCACTAAGCACACTAAGCACAAGAACAAGCACAGTGCAGACTGGCAACCTTCTAAGCCTTCTGACAGACACTACTACTCTAGACTGAGTAGCTAAGTCAGGAAGATTCACCTTTACTGTTCAGATCGCACAAAAATCCAAATACTTCCATTCTTTGCTCAATACTTTGGATGATGTATTTTTGTTTAGAATAAAGTTAAAAAAATGAACATGATACAAAACAAGTGAAAAACATTTCTTTTTATGTAATATTAGATTTGATAGTCCTAGACACTTCCTGGCACACTAATCTGTGTGATTAATTATGGTAGGGAAGACAAATACAGAGAAGTGGAAAGAAATCCTAGCAGGAAATTTGTGCCAAGTCCACTGTTATCATACAAAGATAACAGTTTTACCTAAGGAGGCTGTCTATATGAAGATAAGTTTAATGTGAAATTTAATATCAACTTTTATAACTGAAAGAGAAAACTGAAACAAAACATAAGCATAAATGGAAGAAATTATACAAAAATTACTATAATTATGAACATCAAAGTTACTTATCAAAACTCCATCTTCTTTATGCTAATTATTTTCCCAACAGATTATTCTGAATAGGATGAAGCCATCTCAGTTATGAAAGAAAACTAGTGTTTTCCCGTTCCCGGATAATTAGTCATTCATATTTAAATAGCCTTCTTTCACTACTGCACAGGTGCATCAACCTTTGCCACACAATGTCGAGCTGTATTTAAAGAAATACTCTCTGAATACTTTTAAAGGAATAATGAAAAAAATGTGTTAACAGCTTAATCACGCTGCATCTCTTCAAACGAGATCTGTCATGTGAAATTCATCTTTTTTGTCAGAAACATGCACAAAACAGTTCTGACAGACTAAAATATGACAACGTTGTATCAGCAAGTGTGTTTCAGCATCCCTGATAATTTAACACCCTATTCAGCAGATATTCAATTTCCATGGCTGCTGGCCATGAAGTTTCAGTGAACTTCTATGGGTTGGCACCTGTGAAGCTTAATTCCAATTCAATAAACATAAATTCCTGCCCTCGTCATTGCAGCTATGTTAACTGCTGACTATGGCTAAGTCCTATTCACATATCTATATATAGAATCAGGATTGTATGTCCATCAGACTTCTGAACTTATGTTTGACAAGACCACAACTAATGACATATGAGTGAGAGGAAAGTCCATGAAGAACCATGGAAATACAGATGTTCTCAGAGATGCTAAAAGGAGAAAAGCTCCCTCATCAATGTATTCCTATCCATCTGGACTCTGAAAAAGTTATCTACTATAACTACAATAAGTAACAGAAAAAAAATATACAAAAAAACCCCCACAACAAAACCACTCCCTCTCCAGCATCCTCTGAGCTACTACATAACCTCCTGGGTACTGGAATGCATCTGCATAATGTGTTCATTGTCTCATGAACCAAGAGCTTCTAATGGACAGCTGCTGCTAGGATGCTGCACTGCATCAACTGTAATGTACCTTACTCTCCCACTCACACTGACTGGTGCATCATGACTGATTTAGGCTACACAGGGTGTTTACCTATGATTCAATAATGGAATAATGCTTCTAAATACCAGGATGTCTGGTTTTTCCATCTGAGCCACAAAACAACTCAAAAACTCAAATCTGAGTGATCTTAATCAGAAATAGCTAAACAGCGCAATTCCATGTTCCTATAGAAAACTGTAATGAGGTAACTGATTAATAAGATTAAAACTTCAGTATTTTCACTATTTAAGCTGATTCAAGATTAAATTTCAACCAAATAGTCAATGAGATAGCAGTCTGCTACGTCAATAAACTCCTTAAACGAGCATTTGACAAATTGATGACAATTGATAATTGTCATCAATACTTTCATACAAAAATAAGCAGGATTATCACTGCAAATAAGTAATTGTGAATGAGTAGATTGGGCCAGTTTCCAAGGCTATGGGTTAGAGTAAGGGTTACATGAGATTATCACCAATTCATATTGACTGATCTACAGTGGTGTTCCCAGTTCAATGATGCAGGTTCTTTGCAGTTTTGCTGGTAATTTTAAAAATATTAAAAAACCCGAAGTAATTGATCAGATAATAAAATAAATATAATTGGTTGGTTGATGGAATGAGTAGGAGGAATTTCTACTCTTTATTTAATTCAGATTCTGGAATTCTGTTAGGCCTGTTCAAAGGTGTGTGCATAGTACAGATTTTATGGTATGAGAAATACCTAAAATAACTTCAAAACAAGCTGATTTCAAATCTAGAAACTACCCAGATAAGCTAGCAATTTGGTATGTCATAATTAACCATGTAGGAATAAAAACTGACAGGTGGCACTGATCAGTTACATAGCTGAACTTTCACAAAGACCATAATGAAACATCACTGCAGGTATCTTTATTTCTGGTAAGCCAAAATGACATCCTTTTGGGTGGTCAGAGAATTCTCAATTAACAAAATTCCCACAACCTTAAAGAAAAGATAACAAAGAACAGCATGAATTACTGTCATCACTAGTAAATATCAAAAGGGATGAGAAATGTATGTGCTCTTACTAAAATGATCTGGTTTGGTCATCATGATCAGCATGTGGTTTGTGCCCATGAAAGTGTCAAGTTCAAAATCCTTAGGACAGTGAGGAGGGCACACAGAAAACTCACTACCCTGGACTTAAGGAGAACAGACTTTGCCTCTTCAGGGATCATCTTTGCATTGTACCATGGGATGAAGCCTTGGAGGTGCCCATGAAATCTGGTTAATATTCAAGAATCACCTCTACCAAGCTCCAGACCAATGCATCCCAACCAAGAGGAAGTCAGAGAAAACTGCCAGGAGACCTGCATGAATGAAAAAGGAAGTCCTGGACAATATTAAACATGAAAAGGAATCCTACAGGGGGCAGAAGAAAGATCAGGTAGCCTGGGAGGAACACAGAAATAATGTCCAGTCAGTCAGGGATCATGCTAGGAAAGCTAAAGCCCTGAAAAAAAAAAAAAATCTGGCCAAGAATGTCAAGGACCACAAGAAAAGCTTCTATAGGTATGTCACTGATAAAAGGAAGACTAGGGAGAATGTGGGCCCTCCTCAGAATGAAATGGAAGAACTGTGCACCAGAGATCTGGAGAAGGCTGAAGTATTCAGCAACTTTTCCCCTCAGTCTTCACTAGTAAGGGTTGAAGCCACATCTCCCAAGTTGCAGAAGGCAAAGGCAGGGACTGGGTGAACGAAGAACCACCCACTGTAGGAGAGGATCAGGTTCAAGACCATGTAAGGTACCTGAAGGTGAATGAGTCCATGGGACCTCATGAGATGCATCTATCAGTCCTGAGGGAACTGATAGATGAAGTTGCTAAGCCACTGTCCATCTTATTTGCAGAATTAAGCAGTTCAGTGAGGCTCCCACTAACTGGAAAAGCATTTTTGAAAAAGTTAAATGGAAGACCTGAGATACTACAGACCAATCAGTTTCACCTTTGTGCCTGACAAGATCACAGAGCAGATCGTCCTGGAAACACTGCAGAGGCACAGGGAAAATAAGGAAGCGGTTGGTTACAGGCTCAGAGAGTTGGGCTTGTTTAGCCTACAGAAGGGAAGGCTCTGGGGAGGCCTTCCAGCAGCCTTCCAGAATTTAAAGGAGGGCTACTGGAAAGATGAGGAGGGGCTCTTTATCATGGAGTGCAGTGATAGGGCAAGGAGTAACAGTTTCAAGCTGAAAGAGAGGAGACTTGGATTAGATATTAAGGATTATAGGAAAACCCTGGAACAATAGGAATAAAGATAAAGACTTCAGGATAAGAGTGGAGCTAGAAGAGACAAGAACATAGAATGACATCACACTGACAGTACTTAAGTGTAAGATAGTGACAGACCAGCAGAAGGAAGGCATAAGAGGGAAAAGTTGATAAGGGAGGAAAACATAGGAAGTCAGTATCTCAGGTGTCTTCTCACTGCCATTTGACATGGGCCTCTCTTCACTAATTCCTGTTGACTAATTTGTACTGACTTCAAGGAGCTTGCATGGTAGACTTCTAAAACAGAAGGAGGCTAGGAGTTAAACAAGGACATTGGGTAAGTTATGAAGGTAGCAGTCAAGTTTAAGACAGAAAATTCAAGACATTTCATGGGTTTGCTGAACAATATATATTTCCACAGGTAAAACTGAATTTGAAATTTGTTATACTAAATTACTAATGGCTAGAAACTAAAAACTGTAATATTAGCTCATATTAGCTTTAAATGGAAATTCTACTTCCCGTAAACTTTTCAGTCTTCCTGTCAGTATGCAGTAGCTTCCTTTCAATTCAGATCTCAACAAGAAAGCTTTTGCAGTGGTTAGCCTGGAAGACTATTGTACAAGGAGATTGTGATCCACATAATGGTTAATCTAGATGTATGCCTCTGTATCATGGATGTTGTGTGATTGCTATTTAATCAATGTATATTTAGCAGACAGACATGTAGTCGAAGTATATTAATCTTGAGTGTATGTACAATATATTGTCTACCGATATGTTGTATGCACCTGTTCAGGAAATGCAGCTTTTTTAATAAGAATATTGGAGTGCACTGTCCAAGGGATTCTTCAAAGCTAAGTCTATTTTCCAGTCCTGACTGCTGTTACTGATTGGTAAATCTATTTTTTGCCCAAGACTCTACAAAAATATCAGTGATCTTAGAGCTGGTGAACCTCACCATGGATAGGATGTGCGCGATGTGCTGTGCCTTGGGCATAGGTCCATCTGATACCATATGACGTATGGTATCAGATGGATTAGAAATAAGATTTCATAACTGGATATCACCTTTTCTTTTTTCTTTTTTTTTTTTGGCTACTAATGAATAGTTTTCTGCTTCGTGATTGGTTGTGTATTTCTTAGGGTACGTGGAAAGAACTGGAACCTTCTCTGTACAAAACAGCCCTCAAGATTTTTGTTATGCATACAAGGAAGACCTAACCTCCACGACAGTATCCTGAACAAATCTAACTGCAAACCATCCAGGGTATAAGCTATATGAAAGTTATCACTAAAAGACACTGCTGTTGCAATTTTTTTCCACTCTCCTGCACAGTACGATGAAATGCTATGATGACTTGCACATGTGTAGTACACTTCCGAGTAGTGCAGATAGTAATATTGAACCATAGTAAATGGTGCAAGGGGATACTTTTGGAACCAGAAAACCCCTCCTTTTTCCATAATGCGAAAAAATATGTCATTTCTTGCATTTCAGTGGAAAATTCACAACCAAGCCTTCAGTCTTTCTTTTTTAAAACTATTGGAAAATGAACAGCATGCTGAAGCCTCATTGTAACTGTGGTTTTTTCTCACTAATTTGGCCTCATTTCACAAGTGTAGACTGCTTGTGCCAAGACTTTATACTCTGCTTTTTCTTTTTTTCTCCACTGTGCCAATAAAAACGTTTTTAATTTGAAGTATTATACTTATTACTTTCTGTGTCACTTAAAGGAATAAATCGATCTTGCAGAAATGTGCAAGTCAGTAAAGTAATGTACATACATCAAGAAAACTTTTTACCAGCTAAGGTACTACAGTACAGACAACAGAATTATTTGAAATATACTGTAAGGTAACATTCTTAACTGTAACTGTAAATTCTGCAGTGAGCCAATGAAAGTGTGTTTTTATGCTGTAGTAAATATCAGTTTTTAAATATCCTAAGGTGTCTTAGCTAGTTCTAACCTCATCTTCATTCCTATAGAATTGCTCCTTTGAATTAAATAAGAAATACCTTTTATCAAATTTTCCTTCAAAATTTAAGAAAAAAAGTCTGTATAGATAGTAAAGCTTCCACAGAAGATCTGTAATTAAGACCTCTAACTCCTAATAGCCTCAGACCTACTGAAACTGCATGGGTATATAAAATAATTATCTGGAAGGTAGCTGTAGAAGGCACAGATACTGAAATAGATACTGATAGCCACTCTACACAGTGTATCCACTCCTGTTTATCTAGATGGCCACTGCAAAGCAGAATAAGCTGCATTCAGGCCAGAACCTTACTTTAACAGAGTGATCCTTTATCTACCTAAAGCAGTTGTCCAGAAGATTTAACTGTACTTTTTTTTCAAATGTTTTGCTGGGAAATTAAAAAGCCCAGACTGCAAAAGGATCCATTCAGTGGACTGAACTCTCAGTGTGTGGGCTGATCAGTTGGCCAGGCAACCTTCAGGCTCCCTTCTCTCCAAAATTTTGATGGAAACATCAAGTTGTCTAGAGGAACACAGTACCACCTGTCATGGGCATTACCAGTGTCTTAAAAAATGGGCAGGTGAACAGGTAAACATGTATGTTTCGGAAGTATTATTATGATCAGACAAATTCATCTCAATTAATTTCCATTGTCAGGTGGGCATTTTCCGTTCATCTTTTATATAGAACCCTTTAAAATATTCTTTAACATAGCACATAAGAAACGGTATGCAAAACTTGGGTATTGCAGATAGTTTCCTTCAGACAGGCCATATGTCCATGACACACTACACTGATTTCAGGCTTCTGGGTATTCAGTGAATCAGTAACTTTCAGATCAATTTTGCCCAGTGCACATGAAAAATGGTGGTTTGTTTCTTTTTTATTAGTATTAGTTTTGTCAGAGCACCACTAAGTTTGAAAGCCAAGCTATTTTTTTTCCAGTTCATGCATTTTCCAGTAGAAGTGAGGTCTCTCCTGGCCCAATTTCATCCCTGCTTCAATCAGTACTAGTCTTGACACTGATAAGGGCCTCGACCTGTGCAATTCTACAGAAGGTGTAAGAGATGAGTTTACATATATAAACCCAAACTTACTATGGCCATGAATTTCCACAGCAATTGCACATCAAAATAAAATTCACAATAAAATTCACAATTCGCAAAATAGGACATGAGAAAGTAAGAAGTGACAATAAGAAGTAAACCATCCTCCATTTGGATACTCTGGCTCCCTTTAAATGTGCACCAAGAATACCTAGATAGAGCAAAATGAGAAGTCTTTTTCCCCAATCACTTTTCTGACAAGTTCTTAGTAACACTTTGTGTGGTTTGACAATGAACTGTGCAAGTTCAACAGTTATTTACTAGAGCATTTAACACAGCATCTCTTTAATACAGAACATACTTCATGCTTTACCATTTCTAGTCCTTCTGAACCCTTCATTTTTTTAGAATGAATTTGTTTGTACAAATAGAATGCAGCACAAAGTTTCAATGGACAGTATACAAGTCTTTAAAAAAATCATTTCACTGGTTAGCATTATGGTAAGAGCTGAGGTAGAGAAGTGAGTACAGATATATAAATACTGAGCAGCTAACTTAGGAATATTGTGAATATTGAGATTTTTCAATATTGAAGACAATAAAAAAACAGAACAGGCTTTTACTGCCTTATCTATCATTTGAAGAGGTTCCTAAAACTTCTAAATGCTTGATGATGTCCCACTGACACAGGTCAGAAGACTAATTACCAGCCAGCCCAAATGGCCAAAGAAAACAGACATTTTTCTCTTTCAGGAGAAAAGAGGTTGATTAATTTGCAGATGAAATTCATCAAAAGAGAGTATTCTGCTCTAATGTTCTGCTTCAGCTACGTCAGTGAAGCAAAATGCACTAGCAAAGCCAATACACACAAACTGCTAGTGATAAAAAAGAGAAAATATCCTCAGAGTCTCTATGCAGGCAGATACTCATCAGCTCTTCACTGGAATGATTTGTGCGCAGCATTAGCGTTTGTGCTGATCAGTTGCCCAGAAGCTCTGATCATTATTGTTAGCAATTTTGCTAGTATGGTCCAGAAGGAAATCATGCCTGCCTCAAACAGTAGGCTATTTTAAAAAGAAAACATAGATAATTGATATAAGATCAGTACTGTTAACCTTACTTTACTGATTGGGATGTGAAGTGTTACTAGATATATGTTGGAAAAGCCTAAAATGAAGCTCATCTTAAAGCGTGGCCTTGGTTACAAGACTACTCTTTCTCATCAGCTTTTCACTTAACAATTGTTAGAAAAAGACTGATAACTTGTTGTGAATGAGTTTTTTAGATAAAACTTGTATTTAAATAAAAGTGTGACTTAATAGAATTCAATAAGGTCACACCATTACTAAGATTAGGCTTTGATTAGCGATCAGAACAGAATACAAATCACATAGTACTGCTGACTTATTATGGTTGCATACACTGCCTCAAAAATTCCACCTGATGACACCAGTTTACAGATCAACACCAGCCCAGCTGACTTCAGGAAATAGCCTCCCTTAGTGGGTATAATATGTTTAGGCTTTGAAATAGGCAAGCAGATATTTGCCAAAATTTTTGACGCTCATCTTAACAACTGTTCCCGTATTCTGACCTTAAAGGCAAGTAATAATACTCAGCTTTGTGAGCTGATATTGTGTGAGTGATCTTCAGAGAAATAAATATGAAGAGATAAGCAAGTGAGGAGAGTGAAACGTAATAGAGAGAAACAGTGAAAACGGGATGATCAGAGTAGGAACAAACTAAGGTCAGGTTTTTGGTAATTATAGTGGCCTGAAATGAATTATACACTTTGGACATCGTCTCTAGGCAAATTTAAAACAAGAAAGAGTAGATAAAGTCTAATCTCTCTGTTGAGGACAACATAGACCTTTAGGACCTCAGCAGCTTGCTGTGATCCCAGGGCATACTTGGAAGGGAAATGTGAAGGATAGTCTGACCCAGCATTAGCAACAGGGCATTCTGCCCCTCAGGCTGGGAAGCTTTCAGTATTAGAGCTCTGATTGCTGACAAGGAGAGAGACAAACTGAAGAGAACATAATCCTAATCCTTATTTCAACCCCCCAGTTCCAGACTGCATTCCCTGAGAAACAAACCTAAGACCAAAACTTTTCCAGAAAAGGGCTGCATATACTACCTATCAATTCCAAAGTAATTTTAATTTCTTATAGGTTCTGATCTTTCCCACCCTCCTGCAACTGTCATCTTTGTGTTTAATCTTCCTCATAATGTTGTCCCCTGAATTTAGCCACTAGCAAGATTAGAGGCTCAGAAATGGTCCTTCAGTTCTGGGAGGAAAAGGTTTGCTTGCTTTTATTTTCTTAGTAGGTGACTCAGCTGCAATGTTCAATTTCAGGTTAAATACTTCACTTTCATTATGAACTACAAGTAAGATGTTATTGATCGGATCTGAAATGAAAACAAACTTCTGTATTTATACATTTTGAATGCTGTTGTAATTATTATTCTTTATTCTTCTCATTCACATTTCAGTTTAGGACTTCCATGTAGAAAAATTAGAGTATTCCTCCAGAGGAAAAGTTCTTTTTTCTGATCAAATCTATTTCGAATTGTCAAAATCAAATTCATAGCATGCAGAGCAGTCTGTGTTCCAGAAAATCACCTTCCCTAATTCAAATACTTCTTATGACCATTTAGTTCACCTTTGTTCTCTTCCTCTATTTCATGAAGATGACGTGAGTAATGATTATTACATTAGCTCTGGTACCACAAACGCTACAGCAGACTTGCAGTATAATTTTCTTCCTCCTTAGGGAATTGATATTTTTATTCACAGCACATGAAAACTTAGTTTGTGGACAGAATATTTTTTCCCCATTTCTGTTTCTTTATTTGGTGTTTTGATGCAATAAATTGATTAGATAGACTAGACAGTCGTTTCATAATCCTGTTCTGAGCCTACCAGAATTAATTACCGTTCACATAATACTATTCAGGAAGTATGTTTTAAAAAACAGAGTACACATTATCTTGTAATTTTCAAGGATGGTATACACATGGTATAAATCCTGATCGCTATGGGGACTGGCGTCTCTCTATTGCAAAAGGACGAGATAGTTAGCAGGTGAGAAGTTAGCTAGTAATGCCAGTTGATGTTACTTGTAGGCTTGTGTGAGGCTGTCACAGCACAGTTGTTTTTCCCCCGTTAGATCAGATACCTGCCCTGACTGCAAGTATTAGCATTATTCCAGTGAGTGCAGATGAGGTTAAATATCTACAAATGGATCTCAGCCCACTGAAATGAATAACATCATTTCTGCTGGCTTCATGACATGTTGTGTCTGGCCTCCAACACAGACCTTTGCACGAGACTTGAGACAGTTTTGGTTCAATTTCCTTGCCTCCTTGCCTGAAATAATCCAAATTTCATTAAAAAGGCACATGAATATGTATCTATCTACAGACCTCTTTAGCAGCTTATTTGCTCTTTAGTAAACAGTTCTTCACATTCAGGACTGAAGTAACTTGATAGCTGCACTTATAGACTGCAAAACTTGGGCTTCCTGTTCATCTTGTTCAGCTTACTTTTAACATTGCACTTCCATCTGGTCTGTCCCTGAACTAAAGAAGAGGAAAACCTCAGATCTTGTTAATGCACAAACTCAAACAGATTTGTAAAGAACTTAGTAGCTCACCCAAAATTCCTTTATGATGGCTAAATTTGTTGCCTAGATCAATACTGAATGGTTTTCTCTTATAATTTTTCTCTAAGTCCTAAAAGTTAGCCAGTGATGACTGAAGTCTTTCCTAGTCCAACAGCCTCACTGAGCTTCTGAAGTTTATCAGTGAACCAAAAGGGTATTTGAGGTACTTAAATAGTACAAAAATTCTACAATGCTAAGGATGATTTGTTAGGATGGTCCCTCAACAGATGATCTTAATGAGTACAGAGAATCATTCCAGTCAGTTACAGAGGTAAACATATCTAGAGCTTAAGCCTTTTTCTAGATCTTCTTGCAAAATTACAGTTGCTTACTTTGTTATTTCTTATATGGAAAAAAGATCATCCTTATACAGCCCTTGCTACTGTCCTTTTAATTTCATATTTTGTTCCACTAAACAAACATTTGAAGATGATATCAGGGTGACAGCTGGAGAAGGATACACATGATCTTCTTTTTGGTTACAAACACAGATAAACAAAGACTTGAAGCAAATCACTGTTTAAATTCCTTTGTCACTTTTGTTTTGCACTTTGCATCTGAAAGCAAACTTACTGCACATCTGAAGAATTATATAGCTATTAAGAACTGAAAAACAGTAATAACATTGGAAGGGGTAGGGCATACAAATCCCTAGTAAAGGAGAAGTGGCTGCCATAATAGTGGTGCATAGCTAAATGTGATAACAACTTCAGAGGCTATTAAGCTGATACTGTATTGTATTGAACAAAGTAAAGTTAGCCAGTGATGACTCATGTCCTTTCCATCACAACCTAATAAATGGACACAGAAATCATATTGATTTTCATGGATAAGCAAGTATATCTGAAATCTGAAAACACTATGAAACATAAATTATGTAATATTAACCACATTTGATGATCTCATAAATCTGTAACTTAGAGAAAGTATACTAAATTGAACACTTTAGTTTTGATGTATTATCACAACAGATTTGGGGTTTTTTTTAAGCTAAACAGTTTTAAAAACTTCTTGTGCTGGCAGGTTTCTCTGAAGCCTTGACCCTAACTGTAGCTCTAATATGGAACGTCTAGTTCGTCATAAAATGGGAACTAGTAATGCGAAAAAGGCAAATTCAGTCAATACCACAGAATGAAGAAATATGTGAGAAAAACTAAGTATTTTTTGTTTTAAAATGAGAACCTGACAATCAGTTTCTCGATTCATTGCAATTAGAATCATTAGGCAATAATTTATTTTACCAAAAGAGTATTTCTATGTGGTATTTTCCTCTGAATTTACTTGTGGGGGATTTCAACAAACGTTCTTCCAGAGACTGATGTTTCTAATAAAGAAACGTTTCTATAAAATCAACTATCTTTTTTTTTTTTTTTTTTTTTAAATATATAAAGCAGAAGTGGAACCTCTCAAACTTGTAACTCAAATAGATTTTTAACAACATTTTTAAAAATTAAGAAATTTTCCAACATTTGGACAGCTTCTTTTGTAACTCTGACAACATTTTATTAATAAGTGCCTGAAGATGCAAGCAGAGCCACTTGGTTGGTTTTCTGTATATCACGCAGTCAGATCAAAAATTGTAAGAGTACCCTGTTACCAGAAATATAAGTGTACAGGTTATTCAGAGGTCAAGAAGATGCAAACTGTAGTTCGGCAGTCCTCTTATTTCCTAAACTCTGCATACTGGTTTGAGGAGTGAATCAGGAGCTATATAAGCATGTGAAAACCGAGGATGCTCTACTTAAGCTCCCCACTGCTCGTTTCTCACCGTTTTAGTTCTCTTTCTTTCATCCCGCCAGAAGATGGCAGTGAGGAACCCGCTAGTAAGCAGCAGTAGCACAACATTTTTGCCCAAGTTCCATTAGTAATACTTTTAAATTATTATTATTTTTTAAACGAAATTAGTGCCATAAAATTATTTACATTCATGGCAGAGGAATCTATTCCTTTCTTGAAGGCTTCTTTCTATCCCCGAGGACCCTGGACTTTTCAGCTACCCAAACATGAATTGTGCAATCATGCTGGGCAAGCCCCAGTGAAGATGTTTGTGGAATATAACTTTTAGTACTTCACATCTACCAGACACCCCAAATCAAAGCAGACCACATAATTAAGTCCTGGCTTCCCTACAAGATTACCTGCAATTTTTGACAGATCATATGGCTCAGCACAACCCCAGATAGGGATCCTTGAGGTCATGGCAGCCTGGGAAAGTATCTTAGACATTTGGGAAGGGTTCAGTGGCATCATGTCAATTGATATTAATAAAATACTTAAGAGATATTGAGTCTGCACTATTTGTAGAAACAGTATTCCAAAGTCTGGGGTCATTCAAGTCAGCCACAAGTCTCTCATGGGCCTTAAGGCAAGTAAGGCAAGATCTGCAACACACATGAAATCAAATTAGGGTGCTTTGAGATTTTTCAGTTTTTATTTATAACATCTGGACAAAAAAACCCCAAACTATGTTTAAGGTGTTCAGTCACTCAAATTTTCAAAATACAGCTCCTATAACAGACAGCAGAACCACTCTTTTCTAGCTTCTGTACTTTCAAGTTGGAGACGATCTTAATATGAATGGACAATTGGGGAAGAAAATTTAAGGAGAGGCGAGAAAAAAAGTAATTTTCATTCAGATATTCCTACAACATGATTTGTAAACATTTGCAAGTTCCCAAAGATACTTTGCTGTTCTTTTATTTTTGTTAATATGCTTAGGGAAAGTGTTTAAAATACAACAACTGTAACATGTAATTTAACTCATACCTGTTTCTGATGCTTTTAACAATTAGACAAAACCAATTATTTTCTCAGCTAATTCAGAACCATAACATGTCTAAAGCCAATTCTGCCAAGTAAGACCACTACTTCTAGGACAGTTCTCATACAGCCACTTGGCTGCAATCCCTTAGTCCATTTTACTAAGAAACACTCTCAGGTTTTCCATATTAGGCAGCTGGAACAGACACAAACACTAAGATGCTTTGCATTTAATGATTTAATCAACTTTGCTCCCTGCTCAGAGACCAAAAACATCTACCTTGTATATGCGAAGATTTTCTTCTTTCATCTATGGCAAAATAACCTCAAATTGTCTGTTATTAGCAATTTCTTTCTATGGAGAAGATAATAGACCATGTGTAGAGGACTGCATGCATCAAACATTGGTGGGGTAGAAGCTGGGACAATGACAGGGGGGTGTGGGGGGTGGTGGTAAAATGGCGATAAAGCAGTTCACAAAGGAAAAGATTCAGCTAGTGAGAGATTATGATGTATTACAGTGGAGTCCAGTGGGAAATTTAGTCCTAACGTGAAGAATACTAAGTGTTCAAACAAGATATATGGAAGAAGGGAAGGAAGGAGGGAAAGAAGGAGGGGAGGAAGGAGGGAAGGAAGGAGGGGAGGAAGAGAGGAAAGAAGAAAGAGAATAAGAGAGGAAGGGAGGGAGGGAGGAATCTAGATATCCCTGTTATAAAGATCAACTTTGGTCTGTACATCTTAAATGATGTCTTGGTGCAATGCTGTGTGTGTCTGGGACTTTGTGCAGTTTAGTAGCAGCAGAGGAAAGAGAGGTGTGGGAGCAGGTGCTGCCCGCCCCCACCCTGCGCTGCTGTGACTAAGGGACTGGCACGCACTGAAGAGGCAGGAGCACCCCTGACTGCACATGCTCACTCAAAGGGTTCAAGCCATAATTATTCCGTTGAACTGCCAGTGACCTCTGGAGCCCTCAGCCTGGGTTCAAGAACTTTTCAAAGGAACTTCTGCACATGCCTCAATTTGAAAAATTTCCATGCAGAAAAACAATACAGGCACAGTGAGACCACTCCTCATATGTTAATAAGGGATGGAGGTATTCTGTAAATAATCCATTCCAAGAAGCACAAATGCACATCCTCAGCCCTGTAGACCACATTTCCTGAGGAAATCTGAGAAAGAGTCCATTGAGGTGAAGATTATTTTTATGTTATATTTCTCTTTTAACTACAACTTCTCTTCTTTTTCTCTCTCTACCCTATTCTCTCCTTATTCTCTCTTCTTATTCTACCACATTTTTTCTTCCTTGGCACTGTTGGGTGAATTTGGTTGTATCCGAGTTCACATTGTAACCTGTTTGTAACTTTGACTATGTTCAAAGTACAGACTGGAATTTAGAGAAAACCCCTGGAGTGATTTGTCACTCTGCAAATGTACAAAAGATATCTACCCCTCCCCACCATCCTGCCAAGCAGGTTGGCTGGGGCCATGTCACAACACCTGGATAAAAACAGATGGTTCTGTTGGGAATGGGATTGCTCAACTTCAGTGCAAGACAGGAGAACAGACTGTTCTCATGTAAAAAATTAGGAAAGAGGTAAAGGAAAGCCTACAAAGAAAAGAGAGGAAAATAGCCTGATACTCATATTTTGGGGAAAATAATAAGAAGTAGGAGTAAAAAAGTAGTAGTTATGCATTTTTAAGTATGAAGGCACCCTCTTGCCACCAACACTTGACCCGAAATATGCACAGTCTTGGTTTTTCAATAACTTAATTAGTTACATTTGTGCTAAGCTTTTAGTTACCCCAAAAAACTAAAATCAAACAAAAAATCTAAACACTTTAAAAAGCCGTAACTACCTATCATTAACCACTTGGCTAAAGTTACACTAGGGAGATATGGAGATCTAACATTCTTGATTGTATCAAATATGCATTTATGACTCTTGAAATTCTAGAAAAAAGATGGATAGATGCACCAAATGAAATGATAACATTTTTCAGCCTAATGAATGAAGCAGCCTATATAGAACATGGAAATCAAAAGTGTTTTGCATTATTTTGCGACAGATGAACTCATGACTAAAGCACTTGATTATTTTATAGCTATTATTACTCTATTGGACAACAGGGAATATCAGACTGTAATATATATATGCATATAGAACATACACTAAAACAACAGTATATATTACTATAATATTATAAACAGATGTATGCTTATATATTATATATTCTCTAATTCTTAGAATCGTAGAATCATAGAATCATAGAATAACCAGGTTGGAAGAGACCCACCGGATCATCGAGTCCAAACATTCCTATCAAACACTAAACCATGCCCCTTAGCACCTCGGCCACCTGTGCCTTAAACACCTCCAGAGAAGGTGAAGCAACCACCTCCCTGGGTAGCCTGTTCCAGGGCCCAATGACTCTTTCTGGGAAAAATTTTTTCCTTATGTCCAGCCTGAACCTCCCCTGGTGGAGCTTTTGAGGCCATTCCCTCTTGTCCTGTCCCCTGTCACTTGGGAGAAGAGGCCATCACCCTCCTCTCTACAACCTCCTTTCAGGTAGTTGTAGAGAGCAATGAGGTCTCCCCTCAGCCTCCTCTTCTCCAGGCTAAACAACCCCAGCTCTCTCAGCCGCTCCTCATAAGGCCTGTTCTCCAGCACCTTCACCAGCTTGGTTGCTCTTCTCTGGACTCGCTCCAGAGCCTCAACATCCTTGTTGTGGTGAGGGGCCCAGAACTGAACACAGTATTTGAGGAACGGTCTCACCAGCTTGGACAATATAGCGTTTGACCAGAATCATTTTAATAAGCAATTATACTTATGATATTCCATGTTTTTAAAATCAGACTATGTATTGCCTAAGTTTATTACATAGAGCTTTCATTGCAGCAAGTGTAACTGGCATTCTTGGACTACCAGTCCAAGAATGTTTTTACTTAGGTTTAGCTAAAATAAAATTCCTCAGATGTTTGGTTTTGAAGCAGCATCCTGGGTAGTATATCCTCTTGCAATAAAAATAAACTTTGCCAAATATTCTGTAGGAATACAATCATTTCCTCTTTCCTTCTATAAAATTATACACCTTTTTCCCCAGGCTTTTACAAATCAAATTTTTCGTATAGGAATTCCAGATTTGTTTTAGTGCTGCAGATGTCAGCAGTTCTCTTTCCTTCCTCCATGAACAAAACCTTCCACCCTTGAAAAAACCAAAGCTTTAATCCAACCATGTAGTCTCAGAATATTATTCAGTCTTCTCTGTAATGGTGAAATAAAACCTACTGTTTAGATTTTCTAGAGAGGATGATTTTGTATTTCACGCATGTTTTAAACTAGCTGCTGCAGGGTGCTTTGTGTGTGGATTGACTTCACCCCACCCCAATTGGGTCAGGGAGAAGAAGACGAAAGAAAGCAGGAAACCAGAACAATTTAGGGGTAGTAACATGTTTAAATAGTATCAGTTGCCAAAGCTCTGTTTTGGTCAGAAGCAGGAGAGCCAAGTCTTCAGAGTTCCTGGAATCCCTAGCATTGATTAGACCTCATTGGGAATGCAAGAACAGTAGTTGCAACTGGCATTCCTGCTTCTGCAAGGTAGGGAAGATCACAAATAGCTTAACTCATGAAAAAAGATACCAGTAATGTATCAAGAAGAAAATGAATTCTGTTTCTTGCTGAATCAGCCACCTTATCTCTGCAGAGCTGAATTAGCCACAATTGACATCTGCAAGTGAATTAATCCCAGCTCTCCAGGAATTAGAATCATGAAACAGCAAGGACTCACTTGCATCCTGATGCCACCATCTAAATTACTGAAAGCTGTGACAACATGGTAGTTCTCTTTATGGAAGAGAGATCTATGATGAAGTTATTCCTTATTAAAGAAGCAATCCCCCAAGGTGTAGGTACCCTTAACAGACCTTGCATCTGGAAAACACCACCATTTGTTCAAGAAAACAAATCCATGGATATCACTGATTTAGTGTTACAAGTTAGGTTAGAATGGCAATGTGACATTTGGTTTAGTTTTTTCTGGAGCTTCAGCATCGTGGCTCATTTGATTCCAGTCAGAGAACTAGATCCTGTTAATGAGCCATACTGTCCCATCCTTCAAACAAAATGCTAAAAGGCCTGCAAACAAGGCAGGAAACAACATGGGTATAGCAAGAGGATATGAATGAGAGACATTTATCTTAGTGTGTAAATACTGAGTATTTTCCTTAATTGGAATAGTAAAGGCTAGATGTGCTTGATCTAACATATCTATGCTTTTGCATATTTTGCCTTATTTGCAACTACCAGCTGAACTCCAAGCTTTTCTCCACTCCAACTTGTTCCTCTTTCTCAAGCTGTATTTATACAGACAACTCATCTTCATTACAGAAACCTTTTATTTTTAAGCAGTACCCATACAAAAAAGCACAAATATATACAAGCCTGAAACACTGGCTGCTCAGGTAAGAAAGGCTGAGATTCAACTGCCCTGGGATCAAATTGCCAGCAGCTGAACCACAAAGAGAGTAGGCCAGAAATCTGGAATTTTACAGGAATATCTCTATTCACCACCCTTTCTGCTTCCTGCAAGAGGCAGCTCTTGGGAGTGTCTGATTTGTGGGACTTCTGGTTAGAAGAAAGCCAGAGCTGTGAAGGACTGTTTGGTGCAGGAAATGTATTTGTGTGTGAGAATGAAGGGGAAGACAAAGGTAGCAAGGAGAGCAGCACCTAATTTTTAATCCTTAGTATTGAATGCTGAGAAATGGAATGACTCTTTCTCGTAGAAAAGAATTAAAGGTTTAAGCCACAGAATGTAAAGTCCTTAGTCATCATTCAGTCTCCTGTGGCTTTAGCCTGCTGTTACACTACAGCCTGCAGGGTCTGAGAACTTGTCCTTTCTCTCCTTAAATCTGGGTTGCAAATTCATGCTCCAGAGTATCATCCAAGTTGTCCTCTCCCAGGCCTTAATGGAGGTCTTTCTTGGTGGAAACTTAGACTTAAATGGCAGAAGTTGATCAGATCTGGTGCCTGCACATGAGGATGTCATGAGCTGGAAGTCAACATAAAAATTTCAAGATGTGAGTCTTTGCAAGGCCAACAAGGAAATTAGGTCAAAGATTTGAGGATTCCTTACTTCAGTTTCTGTCCCTAGAAGAAGTTCAGGCACTGACTACATAGTGCTAGCATAAGCTAACCTTGTGTGAGGCCTCTTCTTCTAAGGAATTTTGTAGTGGCCCTTAAAGAAGGATAACAATTTTCTCCCAGGAACCTTATTTCTATTTTGAGATTTTCTAAGTAATATTGTTAATGCTGGCAAGAATGGAACGGAAGGGCAGTGGGAAAAACTTGAAATGTTGACTGCTGACATATAAGTTCAACAGCCTCTGGGGAAACACAAGACAATCTTACTCCAGTATTTATCATGTCCCTCTCCTTTTATTCCTGCATTTCTGCTTCAATTAGTCATGACTCCATTAACTTGCAGTCTACACAATTCAGTCAACAGAGGTACAAGAAATCAGCTCTGCACACACACTCACGTCTTGCACTGTGAACGTATCAAGCCTGATGTAACGCATAGTTTGGTCTATTTTGACACAACATACAAGATACTTTCTCTCACTCCCTATGTATCAATGGGCTGACTAAGAAACGTGAACTGACCTATCCAGGCCAGGAGGCACAGACTCAAATTACAACTTACACGAGGTAGACTTACAGTAACCTTGCCAACATCAACATTGTCTCTTCCTTCTTCTGCTTGGGAGAGACAGAAGCAGGTGTACTACAAACTTCGTAACACAAAGCTGTTTGCTTGGTGAGAATTCTTGCTAAAAATTGCATGGTTTAATAGAATAATTTAGGAAACAGAACAAGGTTATGAAACAAAAGCTTTTGTTGCTTTTTTTTTCTTTCTACCTGAAGCTGATTTGTTGAGACATTGAAAACAGGAAACATTGAGGCAGCAAACCTTGTTCTACTTAAAAAAACACCAAGTCCTTCCCAAAAGGAATGAGAGATAGAACACATCCCTACTCCTCACAGCTGCCTGAGTAGTCTCACCTCTCCGGCTGACAAGTAGATCCCATGCCTCAACATTAGAAGGCAGCAGAATCTGTAGGAGGAAAACAGGCTTCTTGGTGAACTGAGATGAAAAAGAAAGGTATGGCAGGGAACAAAGAAGGCTCTGCAGGTGTAAGAGACTATGTTGGACTATGTTTGTCTCAACATTGCTGCTGTATCACTACCACTTCCTGGCCTCAGTATCCAGTGGCTGCGGAGGAGTACGCTCAGATCTGCCTAGCCTTGTGAGTGCTCAAAGAGCTGCGATGCTGCATTTTGTGCTTCTGACTCTCTTTTGCTAGCAAGTCTTTGGGTGGATCCAGACAAAACACCGTCTGTCGTGAGTGCTGCAGTTTGGCAGGACCTGCCTTTCATAAACTCATGTTGAGTGGGCCTGGTCACCCGGTTGTCCTTTATGTGCTGTGAGATGGTACACAAGAATGCCTTGGAAGGAGGAAGTTATGGAAAGCACCTCACCTCGGTGAGCTGCATGCAAGAGAAGGTTTGCACAAGAAGCTCTAGCACATGGACAGCTCATGCCCTAGTGCGTGGACAGCTTGTGTGAGACGATGCAAACCAACCACACGATGCCTCTGCGACTGGTGTGATACGACGTAAACCAATCATATAAGGATGCTCTGTATATAAGAAGGACCCACATCAATGTGGGGAGCCTCCTTTTTCCCTGACCGTATTGGAGCAAGTCTCTGTCCCACTACACCAAGACCAAGCCAACGGTACATTAGTGGATTCTTGGAGGTGGTAATTAGCTGCATCTCTACTGTTCTATATCTTAGGAATTCTGACTTTTCCTTTCTTTTCCTCTCTGTCCTATTGCTGTTATCCGTTGTTATAGAAAATAAAGTTCACAAGGTTGTATGGCATCTGACCTCATTTGTGTCTTAATCTTGCTCTTGGGATCGTTAAAGAACCCTCCCTGATATTGGAACAGGACACCATATTACTGTTCTCAGGAGGAAATTGGGAGTAAGTAACACTACAGAGTTGCTTTCACAGATTTGCAGGGCTTCTGGAACGTGATTCAGACTTACCAGGAACAACAAGAAAGAGCTGAAGGCCTCAGTATTAGCAAAGTTGGAGAAACCTAGCACTGAAAGGAGAGGATTGATACAGGCTAACATTGCAGAGTACTCCCAGTAACATCCATGGAATTATCAAATTAGAATAACAGAGCAAGTGGTAAAAGAACAAAATAAACATTGCTAGAGCTGAGAAAAACTGAGAAATGCATTACAAAACAGTGCTTAAAAGGAAACACCACTACGTCCCCAAAGATAACACATGATGCTTACTTTGTCTCTGACAACCTAGACTGACTCCTTTTGTTGGTAGGTACAAGTATCTCCAACGGTAAGAGGAAACAGCAAAGCTCAATCCACAGCTCAGGTTCCACAGGGAAAGGAAGGATCCCAAGAACTGCCAGGCAACCTCTGCAGCTGAGCAGACCTAATAGTTGTAACACTTTGTTGGTTACCACATCTTCTTTGAATCATGTTTTCTTTTCAAATGCCTGAAAGCAGCTGAGAAAGAAAGAATGGGTGTGTTGGCCTAGTAGACACACTTTCAGAAACAAAGTTTTTCAGAGAAAAAAACCACTTCAGCTAAAGAAGTGTACTCCCTCTCACTTGGTTATTGATTTACAAATGCGCTTTATCGACCCTCCTAACAAACTTGTCCTGCTCAATTGTCACAATAGGAGTTAAATGTAATCAGTAAAACCCAGGTCTGAAAACTTAATGAGTGAATCTTATGACATTCGTGAACAAATGTGCTGTTCAGAAAGTTGATACAAAATTTCAGACAGAAAAGATTTTTATAAAATATATAAGCACAAGACAATCAAAATGGTCACAGCACAAAGGAAATGTGCAGTGCATCTTTCCTGCAGGGTACAGTGGCAAGGTTTACATAACTGCTGCTGGTATCTGTAATACATTGAGAACCTAGCATCCAAATGAGGTCCTATCATCATCTTTGGTGCACAGAGGAAATGGGGTAATGCAGTGAGAAAATAATACTGATCTCAATACTTCTACTCTCACAAATTTCATACATGATATTTGACAAATGCAAACAACCAGGATCTCAGTTCTCCTTCAGACATATCAGGTAAAGATAAATAGATGCTTGCACTCATCCAAAGATGTAACAATCTCCTCCAGTAGAGACCAGCTGGGTTTGGAAGCTGGGCATATGTCTTAAGAAAATATTACTCTGCATTTGCTACTTCCTCTGAAAGGACAGAGAAAAAAGTGTCTAGAATTTCACTCAGCTGTGAATTCTGGTGAAGTATGAATTCTATTTTTACTCAGAAAGATTAATTTTCTAACAACAGTTGTTTTTGATTACCTCCTTGCCTTGAATGTGTTTTCATAATAAAGCTTTAAAGATGTCAAGGTGCTTATCTTGGCAGTTTCAAACACAACTTACTGTCTTCATTTGGGACAGAACTATTGCTCACTTAGAGTTAATATTTTGTGCCTGGTTTGAGAATCAAGCTTAATTAATATTCAGAGTTTCATTCTACTGATCAGTCTGATCCAATCCCCAAAAATATTAATAAATTGGGTCTTTAGCCATGAAGATTTTGCTGAAGCACTAGCTTTTTTAGTATTTTAGGGGGAGCATGGTATTTTAGCAGATATAAGATATCACAGTTTAAGAATACTTAACAAATCTGTGAACTTAAAATTTTTGTGCTAATGTGTAAAAATACCCTGTGGGCTTTAAGAAACCCTGTTTATCTAAAACATTTTGTTCATTTTTTTTTTAAAGCTACTTCTGCTATATGTTACATCTAAATGGATTATAATCGAAGGAAATTAAATTACTTTGGTCTTCCTTGGCAGAACTTGGAGTAACTGTCAGTCATCCTGCATTGCATGTACAGCCATAATGCACAGTGCAATGCAGCACTATGCAGAAATGTCTGAGTTAGCACTGAATTAGCTGGCTTCAGAGCTGGACAGATTAAGGTGGGAACAGTGCCATTGTAACTGGGGTATTGCAATTCAAGCCAGTGTGCTTTGCTGGCTCCAGCTATGCAGACCACTAACTCACAGGTAGTTTGGGAATTTCCAAGTGGCACCATATTGTGTCATATTCTTAGACACTCGAACAACAGATGGTGGTATATTTCCTTCCTTCTCTCCTCTGCCCTGCTCCTTTTTTGGTTTTGACTTGCATTACATTTATGGGTGGAAGGTACCTCAGATGCTACTAAAGGAGGGGATGAAGAAAGCTTAGAATTTCTCTAATCTCTTCCCTCTAGTACCTCTTACATCTTCTCAAATGCTTTTAGCATCTGTACTGAATTATTTTTCCACAACTATAGAATAAAAAATCAGTAAAAAAAGAACGCTACTATAGTCCCAAGAAAATTGGTAGAAGCAGCTAAGTAGCTTAAAACTTTTTAGAAGCCAATGAGATGAGACAAATGGATAGAGCCCTAGCAAAGTTATTTAATAAATTACCCATGTGTAAGCCATTGTGCATCGTAAATGTAAAAAATTGTTTTCTCCTCCTACTTTCAATTGTATACTAGCACAGCTTCAGAGACTGCGTCATCTAGGATCATGGCAAATGACAGATGAATTTTAGGTATGAATAGGAAAACTAAACAGGAAATGAAAATAATTATTGCTAAGAAATGAACTGAGCAAACACCTGTAACTCAGATTCTAAAAGGTATTTATGAAACAGAAGTGTAGAGCATCTCCACTTTGGTGAATGGTAAAACAGAAGAGCTCTTAAACCAACCCAAAGGGCAACTATTCCAATTTAATTTCCCTTTTTTTCCCTTTAGGCTTGTTTGAAAATTGATTATTGATACAAAATAGTAGCAAAACTGTTGGCCAAATCTGGTCTTCCAAGTGTTTTAAAAGCAATAGCGAGAAACATATTAGCATTTAATGATCATATTTATTCACAAATTCAGAGGTTAAATACCATTAAGTTATCCATTGATTCAGCTACATTATGGAAGCAAAATATTCAAATTTTCCCATTTTCTTCTGTGATATGGCAAATAATTTGGCTTAGACCAAAAGCTAACCTAGAAAAGTACCTAACCTCAATTTGAAGATAGCAATATCCTGAAAGCTTTATATTCAGGTAAACTATTCTCTTTCTAATTTTGTATTCTCCACATTTGGAAATAAAACCTTGCAATGCAGCAAAATAAAAATGCCAGAGAAAAAACATTCAGAGAGTTATTTCATGGATGAACAAATTATTAGGATTTTGCAATAATCATTATAAACTTTTAATGCACTAGAGGTTACTTGTTTTCTGAATACCAGAACACTGAAGTGTGCATTGCTGTTTTTGAGTTGTAATATGTTTATTGTAATTTGTTAAAATGCTATGTTGCTCAGTCGCTTCAAAATGCCATTCTGACTCTTGTTCGCACATTGCAGATGAAACCACAGTACCAACAAAATGAACATGTTTTGAAGACTATAAACCTAGTCCCAGCAGTGAATCCTGTTTCCATCATTAGGAAGACCCAGATGAACAACTGCAAATTATGCAGTTGCCAGGTCTGGGGAGCAATTATTTTTAATAGAAAGTGAAATTAGCATTTCCTGAAAAAAGGAAATATACTTCAGCCACGAAAAGGACACGGAGATGTAGGCAGATTAAAAGGTAGCTTCTTAGCTGATGTGAATTGACACCAGGTAAGGAAAGCTCCCTGATGCAGTATCACAAGGCTCTGTGTTTTCTTTCTGCAGGAAAGAAAGCAGCAAGTGGCTGCTGAGGATGAAGACAAACCTGGGAAGTTTTTGGAGATCATTACAGAAATGCAGTTTGATCTCAACACAACTGCACCTTTTTTTTTTTTTTTCCCTCAAGAGTCTTGTGTTATGAGAGGTGTAGCAAAGATCAGCAGAATGCCAGAGACAGTCACTCTGGATACAATTTTGGCTAAAAGCACTGGATAATTTACTAAAGACAGAATTTGTTTTGTTTCCCTCTGCATGCTGCTAATTCCACTGGAAAAGAGATGATGTTGTGGATGCCTTGAGAGTTTCTTTAACCGTGCAAATATATGACTCATTTCAACATGGCTTTAGGAGCTGGCAAGCTAACAAAGTTTTGCAAAGGCCTAAGAAAAAGAACGAAGACCTTTTCAGTATGTATGGCTAGTATTGAACATAAGATTCCCACCAGTTTGGAGGTTTTAATCCTTTACTATCCATATGTCATTTCTGAGACAGCAGGAGACTTTACACTCTAGAAAACTTTCAACATCTTTCTAGTTTTCCCCGCCTCCTTTGGCTGAACATTACTTGAGATCCACTATAATTCAGACAAACTTGAACTCCCTCACATTTGCAACACAGAAATAGGTTATAGACATATAGAGCTGAAAGGCTTTGATTACCAAAGAAGTTTCAAAATTCTCATTGTATTTAACACAGATTTTGGTCATGCTCTTCTCTTTCTGCATGCCATCAGTTTTATATAAAGAAAAGGTTGAGCCTCAGATGCCATGGAGATTTAAGGTAATGTCTCCACTGCAGACTGTATGGTTCAGTATAGAATCATAGAATCACTAGGTTGAAAAGGACCCACTGGATCATCGAGTCCAACCATTCCCATCAATCACTAAACCATGTGCCTGAGCACCTCATCCACCGGTCTTTTAAACACCTCCAGGGAAGGTGACTCAACCACCTCCCTGGGCAGCCTGTTCCAGTACCCAATGACCCTTTCAGTGAAATGTTTTTTCCCGATGTCAAGCCAGAACCTACCCTGGTGGAGCTTGAGGCTAGTATGACTAGTTTTACATTGGTTGCCCAACTCTCCTATAGAAGTAGAAAAAATTGGTTACTCACTTCGAAGCCTAAAATCCACATGTTAAAAAACTGTATCAGTTAAACAAATACATAATTATATTAAATTAAAAAAGAAGTTGGTGGCAAAACACAGCATTTTCTCTTGCTACTTATAAACTTCAAGGATTTTTTTAGTAAGAAATTGGTCTCAGGTAGCTTTGATGCGGTTAGGAAATCATCAAATATTTTAAAATCCATAGTAATCTGAGATCTATTGCTGTGGGGCTGAGACGAGGGCTGGGAATGGGGCACGAGCAGGGTCCGGGGCTGAGATTGGGGCACGAGCAGGATGCATCCTCCGTCGGGGTCAGCCGGGGGGCGGCTCGGGGGCGGTCCCAGCATCCCGCCCGGTCCAGCCCTCGTCGTGGGGAGCAGATATAGGCAGGGATGCGGCTCGGAGGGGAGGCGGCGGCGGGCAGCGGCGGGGAGCACGGGCGCGCATCCTTTCCCCACGGGCGGGCAGCAGCCTGCCCCGAGCCTCAGGGAGAGCCCTTCTCGGCGGGGAGAGGGCAGCGGGGCCGCCCCCATGGGGTGCGGAGGCGCCGTGGGGCTGGCGGCGGTGCTGGCGGCCGCCACCATGTGCGGGGCAGGGGCGCTCGCCGGGCGCGTCCTCAGCGGTGAGTGCGGGGGAGCGGGGTCGGGGCGGGGAGAAAGAACTCGGCGAGGGGAAAGAACTCGAGCAGAACCCGCTCCTGACACGACCCGCGTGGGGGAGGCGAGAGATGGAATCGGGTCCCGCGAAGCCGCGGTGCGGCGCTGGCTGAGGATGCGCGTCCTGGCCGGGCAGGCTGGGCTGGGCTGGGCGCGCACCCCGGGGTTGGAGGCGGCTGTGGTTTTGGGTCTTCAGGGGCTCCTGTCATTGTTTAAAAAGGTGGAGCGTGTACTTGCGACGTTCTCTTCTTGTACCATCTCTGCGGGAATGTTTCATCCTTTTTGTAATATAGTTAGAGGAGGAGAAAGCAACACTGTGTATTTCCAGCACACAGATGCGTGTGCTCAGAAGCTGCTAAATTTAATGAAAAGGCTGTTTTGAATCGCATTTTGGGTCAAATCGTGCAAGGTGAAGCCGACAGGCTCTTGGAGGCGTGTTTGGTGTGAGAGGACATCCATACTTTTGTCGTGAGACAAAGATTTACACACTTGATTGCGCTTGTTAACAAGTTATGTGTTTAAATTTCTGTATGTGCAGTTAAGAAAATGTCTCTACAAACTGATTCCAGAACAATGCAAATTATTTGTAGCCAGTTGTTACAGGGGCTGCAATGGCAGTATGTCAAGAAAACTTTTTTTGCAGTTTTTTGTAACAAACTTTTGGATGCTGAATTCTGCTAATTTTCATAGTTGCTGATAGAGTACAGTCACTAAACTGTTTTGGTGATGTCTTATTTGAAGCAAGTTGACGTGCAGAAATGAGATGTGCTGTTGGGCTTTCGGTGAAACTATGTCTTCCAGGAAACAATAACGAAGTGCAGGACTTACAGTATTTTGAAGAAGCTTGCCTGCCTGTACTGTACCCTGAAATATTTCATCTTCCTGTTATAATGTGAATTGGACAGTCATATGAATTGTACAGGAAAGCTCTTTGTTTAACAGTTTATATGAATACTGTGTAACACTTTTATTTTAAGGAATGGTGAAGATTAGTCATCCACAAGGTGCATTTTGCATTAGAAGTCTCAGTGGAGGAGTCCCTGTGTGGCTGAGAAAACCCAGTGCCTTAATCTTCCAGATGAAGCTTCTCCATTTAAGTGAAATATGTGGCCAACTGAGTTGAGGTGCAGCTTTTAAAGCAGTGTGTAATACACATACTGCTTAGCCAGACTGTTCCTAGATGCATATGAGGCTTTGCAGCTTTGAAAGAATACAGGCTCTACCCCTCATTTCACTGAAGCTTTTCAAAGCATATGACAAGTCTCATGTCACTGTATTACGTGGCTAATATTTGCCTGGTAGAGTACAGGAGAGGATTTGAAACCACTTACAGAAGGAACCATTTGTGTGTTATCAGGTATTTTAGCTGATGCTGTATTCATTAGGTAAAAGGGGTCCATGCTAGGCAACAACAGCCAAAGGTATTCAGTATGCACATGCCAGAATATTCTGAAATAATGGCAGAAGAACTCTTTATTTGTCACAGGGACCACACCTCTATCCCTCCACATGCATGTGGATAGATCTAGTACTAGAAGTAGTTCACAATTTTTAAACAAGAAATAGAAATAGTACTATGGAACTATTGGTCCATGTGTGCTGTCCTCCACCTTACTTTCATCTAGCTTAAATGTATGTCAGAACCAACACTTCTATAGACTTAAATAGGCTTTCATCTAAAATTATAAGTCTACATCTACAGACCTTTTTTTTGTGATAAATTGTTAATTTATTCCTTAATCATGATAATCTAGAATAAATGGGAATCTCGCTGGCCTCATTCCAAATAAATTAAATATAAATTAATTCTTACCACTTACACAGAAACTGGTCCTGAAACTGGCTTGAGTGCTAGTTGGACCTTGTGGAAAAATTCTCATTTACTGCAGTAAGTTTGCAGCAGAACTAGCAGTAATTGCAATATTGCAACAATTTTGACCAGAGTGTCAAGAGTAGAGAGAAGGAAGGATCTGTCTTTTTAAAATGCCATTTCCTTAGGTAAAGGGTTTCTGTTTCTTTGTCCCAGTACGTTAATTTTCCCAGGATATAGTAAAAACAATTATTTGCTTCAAACTATTCAGATTTAGTTGTTACTTCTTCATCATCTTAAATCTGGGAATCATTGAAGAAAAGAGAAACAAATGCTTTGTAATTTTTAATGTAGTTAGATGGAAGTTTTGTCAGCAGTGCTCACAGCCTCCATATCAGAATATCTAGTGTTGCCAGAGAATTGATTCTTAAAGAAAAAAAATCAAAGCATGCTCAAGAGAAACTGCTGAGTATGCCTTGCTGCCCCATGACATCATGAAGTACATGAAGTGATGATAATGCAGTTTGCAAAGATGCAATTACTTTAAGTATCTATTGGGCAGGAAAGATGCAAGCTAGCCTTGTTACTAATCATGTAACTGCCTGTGTATTAATCACAAACATTATACTTTAATGACTCCTGTTTGCTGTCTTTTTGTATTGTTATGGCTTTCTAAATTTTGCTCTTTGCCAACGCTATGCATCAGTAGTAGATTAAATACTGATATCTAGTATTTTGAAGTATCATGTATCTTTTTTGGTGCGAAAGCATTTGGATATATAAAACACTAAATGAAGAAAAACATTTGGTAAGCCATGAAATGACAAGAGTTGCTTTTAAACTATAAACTTACTTGTTCAGATGCCTTTAAGAATGTGGATACGTTCATTTGTGCATGTTATGATCAGATTTGAGTTGGTCGTAAAATATTGTGAAGTAAGATAATTAAAGAAGTATCTTCATGGGTAATGAATTGAACAGAGATAACAAACCCTTTCTCAAGAGACACAATGTAATTTAGTTCAGTGTCTTGGCCTGCCTATCGCACTTGGGTTTTGTGTGTCAAACTTTAAGTGTTTCCTGTAGATGAAGCCTTCTACTGGTTGACTTTTTGGGCACGGGCTGTTAATTTAGTTTAAAATTAACAGCTCAATTTAAGAAAGTATGATTTTAAAAAAAGCCACTGCCAGTGTCATCTCCAGGATACTTATGCAGCAGTTGTGTATTGAACTCAACATTTTGTTGTGAATACCCAGCATCCCGTTTCATACTAGAAAAACTCTTACTGGACATGCATGCCCACATGGTACGAGATCTTTTTGTTCAGTTATAGGTCTTGGTAATCACTGAAGCTGAGACTCTAAGAACTGCAAGGGAGGTTGAGCACTTAACTCTCATACACTCCTTCTTTAATTCTACTCCTTATGCACCCATTCTTTGCAGTGCCTTCTTGGGGACAAATCAATGATCTACACTATTAAAATGAAATGAGGTGATGACTCTTGGATAAAATGCATGTTTCTACTAAACATGTCTTGTTCCTAATCAAGACATTGCATAATACCCTCTGGGAAGACATTTTGTATTAGGTAAACTGCTGTGACTGGTAGATGAGAATGCAGTTTTGAAGTTTTGATAATCTGGTGTGATGGTGGATTGAATCCTTCTATAGCAGAGTAGAAATACCAAAGTACTTAAATCAGTTTCAGGAATCAGACTTCTAGATTAGACATGATCCCCCTTTATCAACTCTGCAAAGCTTACCTAGCCTAAGATGGAAAGCTATGCTGGTGGCCAGCCTGTGTCTCTGTTCAGGGGCTAAGGAAAGAGTGATGAAAAATTCTAGCATTTTGTACCAGGTGAGCATGCTACTTTTCCAGGAATACAACTTTTCATTCTTGGTGTCTTGTTCAAAGATAGAGAAAGGCATTGTAATTTTCAAACTCATGATTGCTAAGCCCCAGTACCCCACTTAGCTAATGGGCCCAAGAGAAAACATCTGCTCTGGAGGGAGCTGTGATAAATAAAACATGGGACAGTATGGACAGTCTGCTTGTCTGTCACGTGGCTTTTCTTGTTCCCAGTGAGACAAGGCTGGTGTTCTGTCCCAGTGCAGCAGGTACGTGCAAAAATTCTCATCTTATAGAAGTCATGTTCTGTACCTTGACTTGTCTTCTCTGTAGTTCAGCTCTGATCCTATGTAGATCAAACTTATTGATTATAAGATGTTCGCATGGAACATGCTCTGGTTCATAAAGTGCTCTATGTAGCACTGTTATTAAACTAATTCTGAAAGCAAATTTCTCTTTGCAAATCTCTTATGGATCAGGAAAGAATGTATAGTGCTAATGTGAAATAAGTCAGGTGAAATAATGACTAATAGTAATTTCTTCACTGTAATCCCATACTCATACCTATCACTCACTAGCTGGAAATTATTTGAGTCTTTTGCTGAAGCACTCCCTGCTCTTACCACTGACAGATGGTAGGACCTTCAGTTCCAAGCAATCTTAAGAAATACTGAGACCTATCTAAACTGTTGACATGGTTTTAACTAAATCTAAATGTAGCTGCAGTATAAAGCTAATCACTCTAGGCTTACTTTATGAGCAGTTAATTTTAACATAGATCTCAAATACTGCAGATACACTCTAAAGATACCTGTTTCTTTCAGTGAGGTCGGTGAACCAGCTCAGATATGGACAAGTACATTGTAAATTACTAAATTTTGGTGAGGTGAATCCTATTGTATATCTCAACAGTTTCTTCCCATACAGGCTTGTATACATATGATGGGAATTAACCAATTATGCCTTACTTCTATTTGACTTCATTATAAATGATAATTTACCCTGAGCGAAAAATATTTAACTTATTTCTCTTCCCCTGAAATATATTTTTGCCTTAAGAGTGATAAGATCCATTGTGGGTTGTCTTTTCCATTTTTTTTTTCTTTTAGTAGAAGGTGAATGAGCAAGCACTTGCCTGTTGCTTTCTCTTTTCATTGTGGAAATACAGTGAAAAGATGGGCACTCTACTGTGAGATGGCATATAAGATGTTCCGCCGTAGGAAATTTGAAGTTCATACACCACATCATATAAAATTTCACTTATATCTGTGGCAAGTACTGGTATCTTGGTAAAAAATCCGTGAGAACACACTTACTTGGAAAAAGACACTCAAATTTCACTGAAGAAGAATTAAGAGAATGGATGGTGCTTGGTCTGGATAATGATTGATGAAGAGTGTGTTTTAATGACTAAAGATTTATGAACTACTTTCAGAAGACATAAGCAATCAGTAGAAACTCTCAGAATTGCTTAAATTTATGCCTCTGAGAAATCATGTTGAGGGAATCTATGGATATATACATTAGGTATTCATAAAATGTCTGCTTGTTTGGGACAGGAGAATGCCAGCCTAGGGGAACAGTAAATATTCTCACACATTATGTTTAAGCCATTCAGAGTCTACGGTTTTCATCAAGTCTATTCCACAATGTGTTAACAACCACTTGCTGACTGTCTTAAACTTACTGTTTGTATCTGGGAGATCTGATCTGTTCTTCACAGCTACGTAGGAAACTATTGATGAACTGACTTGATTTGACAGCGTTGTCAGTGTTTATGCCAGTATTTATGGGTTTTTTTTATTAAACAACTGAAATGATGGAACACTTGGTGTGTGTCTTTAGGCCTTGGTATATAAAAATTTCATTATGTTAGTGTATGAGTGTGAGTATGTATGAGGCTTTTCAGAAAAATGAAAACAATAAAGCAGCAAACAGCATCAGCAATGTTCTTTTTTTTTCTTTTATTTTTTTTTAAAGTCCTGGGTAAATAATCCACATCGTGGTGCAGACTTCCAGAAGTGTAGATCTTTCTAGCAGATCATATCTCCTCTTATTTTTAATAGATTTGAATAGATTCTATTGACATTTGAGTGTTATCATTGGTCTCCCTGCTTGTGACTGTGGAAGTGAACAGGGTTATTTATACCCATGAGTAGTGTTATACTCCAGGAAATTCTGCAACTTTTTATCAAACATAATTAATTGTTAGGGAAACTTGAGGTCCTGAGTATATATTGCAAAAGAAAATGTCCTGTGCTTATGGTGACAATTTTCTTGTTGCAAATTGAGAAGATGCATATTGTGTCAGCCCTGTGACATACCCATAAAGTTCATATGATCAGAAGAGAGGAAAACCATTATTACAGGAAAAGCTAAATGGATCTCAGGCTTAAATTTACGATATGCTAGATGATGCCAAAAAGTAGGTATATTTCACTTAGAAGAAAGGAAAACTGTCAGGGCTTTAATGATTAGATGAAGTAGGGGAGGGAGAAGTACTTGGGAAATACTTTATAGATTTTTTTTTTTTTTGCACTGGCATATCACTCGAATCAGTGACTAAAACTGTTTTATAAAAATGGATATTTATTTTCCAGTTGAAGACACTTACTCTGTATTGATTTACATAATTGTAATCGTATGTTTTCCTGCAAGGGTAATTATGGATGGTGAAGTGTTGATTAGCTTCAAATGAGATTTAGACTACAAGCTGCTACTTTACAGCTCCATTATCTGTAGCTAGAGATCCTTGCCATGTATGCCTGAGAAGCTAACTATAAGAATTAAATGTATGTTTTATATTCTTTGTGAAATGAGTGAATAAGCCTATTGCTGCTTGGTAAAGATGGTAGCCTTTCATGAGGGCAGGTGTTCCAGTTTCCAGTGCTTTAAAACCAAGCTGGTATCTGAAACACCACAGCCCTGATATTGAAAAATCAGAAAAAGTTGTAGTCTGCTTTAACAAATCTTCCCAGTGCTTTGTTCAACACAATGAAAAAATTATCTATGTTGACAAGAAATCCTTGCTTGTGTCTTTATAAGACCTAGAACAGTGCAGGTTCTCAGCACACAGAGGCTTTAACAGACCTCCCCAAATCTATTTAGATCAATACTTGTCATATTTGTTCAATGTATGTATTTTCAACCACCTATTTTTTTCTAACCAGCTATCTCACTGCAATATGCAAGGAAGCTATCACATTTTGTTTTAATTGCATTTGTATTCAGCCCAATGGCAAAATCCAGGTGTTAATGATAAGTAATATTAATTATTATTATTCAAACCAGCACTACCCAATGCTCCTTTACAAACAGACTGTATCCTTTCTGATTACTCAGTTTTGTAAAAGTGTAGCTATTATGAGTCTATTGAGAACGATTGTTATTCAGAAATAGCTAAGTCAATGCCTTGTCCCCCAAAGCACTTGGAAAAGCAATAGCGTAATGAGTAAAGGCTGACATATATGTGAAAACTCAATTCAGCAATAAATGAATTGAAAATCACTTCATATGGCAAAAGAGAAAATAAGACAGAGACTGGACTGGGACAAATGCTTCTTGTGTAGCTTTATATTCTGCATAACTGTACTAAATCTCTATGTATGGATACTAGAATACAGTACTTTCTTTTTACTTACATCTTCCACCATCCCCCATTTTCTTTCCTTGCAATGGTTGCATTAATCCTAGAGATGGCTGTTTGGCTGCTATCTGAAGACCTCTGTCATCTCTGATAACTCATAACACATGGGATGGTTAATGGCTAAAAATATATTATCTGGCCTGTGTTTGAGAGAGAATAAAAAGAATTTGCCCTTTACCTACCATTTAATACTTGTTATCAATACCTCTATATTTTTATATGCTAATGCCTAATGATTTAACAAGGAAGGGACTCCATTGTGATAAATATTGTAAGAAGTCTGTCTAATAGATGTGTTTTGTTTGGGAGAGGTTGGAGCCAGCCTCTATTATGCTCTGTTAGGGAAAGGCTGAGGTACTTAATGAATTCTTTGACTCAGTCTTTAATAGTAAAGTAAGATGTTCTCTGGGTGCTCAGCCTCATGAGCCAGAAAACAGGGAGGGAGAGCAAAGCAAAGCTCCCATGATCCATGAGGAAATGGTTAAAGACCTGCTCAGCCAATTAGACATTCACAAGTGTATGGGGCTGGATGGGATTCACCCAAGGGTATTAAGGGAGCTGGCAGAAGTGCTCACCAAAACCCTTTCCATCATCTACCAGCAGTCCTGGCTGACTGGGGAAGTTCCACTTGACTACACCCATTTACAAGAAGGGCAGGAGGGAGGATCTGGGAAGCTGCAGGCTTATCAGTCTGACCTCGGTGCCGGGGAAGATCATGGAACAAGTCATCTTGTGCGCTATCACACCGCACATGCAAGACAACTGGGCAATCAGGCCCAGTCAACATGGATTTATGAAAGGCAGGTCCTGCCACGCTAACATGATCGCCTTCTATGACAAGATAACCTGCTTAATGGATGAAGGAAAGGCCTCAAGCTGTGCCAGAGGAGATTTAAATTGAACATTAGGAAAAACTTCTTCACAGAAAGGGTTATCAAGCACTGGCACAGGTTTCCCAGGGAGATGATTGAGCCCATGTCACTGGAGGCTTTTAAAAGATGAGTACATGAAGTGCTTAGGGATATGATTTAGTAGTGGACAGGTATCGTTGGACCTGATGATCTCAAAGGTCTTTTTCAACCTAGGGATTCAGTTTCTATTAAGCCATCTTAGACAAGTGTCCACATGCTAATGGCTGTATGATATGATGTATACAAACTCATCAGCCTATATACATATCTATCTGAAATACAACTACTTAATAGACATGGCCATCATTTATTTTATATAAGCCCTTAAAAGGGGCTTGGAGACTTTGAAAGTTCTTACGAAAGAAAAACCATTTTAGAGAAACTGTACTGGAACAATCAGGCATAACCCCTAATCCAGAAAAAGTATAAATCAATAATGAATATCTCTTCTCACTACAGACTTGTTTAGTAAGAAGGTGGGAGGAAAAAGTATCTATTAAGGTATAGAAGACTTAGCTATGGAGACATTACTGCAGATACAGGCTGAGGTATTTATAGGAGTTTGTATCTGAATGGAAAATTTGTTAGCACATGGAATTACTTAAGCTGCTCAGGAGTTTGAGGTGAGCAACATGTGTGATTTGAATAGTGACTGTACTAGAGAATGATGTGTCTTCACTATTACAGACTTTGGGAGAGAATATGGCAATTTACTTTTATCATAAATGAAGACAACATAATTATGAAAACTTACCACAGTAGCATTTTTTAAAAAAAGCAATTTGAATCATCAAAAAAACCAAATTAAATTCAGTAGATGGACACAAATATGATGCAGTAAAACATCAACAGCAGTAACATGGTATATCTAGGAAGTGAACCCAGTCAAAATCTGACTGGATAATACAAAGGTCATTTGACAAGATACATCAGTTTTGAATAAAAATATGATTAGAAAAATTTAATCTATTTTAATCTCTTATGGGCCACATTCTGAAGTGCGTTACTAGGGTTTGGCATGAAGAACCCTGTGACATGGGAACAGATGAAAAAAAATTGTGCCCAGTGTCCTTCATGCTAGTTACACAGCCTCTGATGTCAATGTGCTCACACAAGGTCAAGACCAAGACTAGCCTTCATAACACAATCAAAGAAATATTTTCTAGCCAGTGGAATATTTCGCTTAGTTTACACAGATTTCTTTCTTGCTATTATTTCATGATTACTTTCACTTAAGTCCTTGTGTCTTTATTTTGTTACTTTGTTTTCAAAGGCCTCCATCATCCTCATGCTGACTTTTGGGACTTTGGTTAACGTTAAGTATTTCACATTGCTTCATACCTAGTGTTTTCTGCTGAATCCATTATCTTGGGAAGAAAAAAATCACAGCATGAAAATATAATGGACTTTTCTGCAGCAGACTTTGTGCATTCCTTTGTTCTCTCCTTGCATTTACTATGCACATGGCAGCTGCTCTTCCCCACCGATCTAGATGGATGCTAATGGTAGCAGACCCTGGACTGTAGGTTAGTTAATGAGTTTCAAGAGGAGGAGGGATGGATTTATCAGAAGAGAGCTTATCCTCTACCTGACATCTTAAAAATCTCCCACTGAGTCATGCTTGTTACTCAAGATAAACTTTGTGCCCTTCATGTTCCATGGTGGTGTATTTAGGACTGAGCCTAGTGCTCTTAGGGAGATGAGTCCTTGAGCTGACTGTTTTATCAATAATTTTCCTTCTAAATTATGTTATGTTATAGCTTCTTCCATAACAGACCTAAAGGAAGCTATTATTTCTGTTTAATGAAGCATCATTGTTGGAACATAATGTAGACATAAATGATTAAAATAACAGCTGAGAATTTTCTTGTTTCTCCATTTCTTGAAGAAGATTTTTTTCCCTGCAGAATTATCTGGAGAAATGTTTTAAAGAATCACAGAATCGCTAGGTTGGAAAAGACCTCCAGGATCATCCAGTCAAACCATTCCTATCAATCACTAAGCCATGTCCCTCAGCACCTCATCCACCCGTCTTTAAACACCTCCAGGGAAGGTGACACAACCACCTCCCAGGGCAGCCTGTTCCAGTGCCCAATGACCCTTTCTGTGAGAATTTTTTTTCTAATGTCTGAACCTCCCCTGGCAGAGCTTGAGGCCATTCCCTCTTGTCCTGTCCCCTGTCACTTGGGAGAAGAGGCCATCACCCTCCTCTCTACAACCTCCTTTCAGGTAGTTGTAGAGTGCAATAAGGTGTAGCACCGGCTCATTTTCCGGAACATGAGGACGGCTTGCTCCTGAGCTGGTAGGATTTCCTTCTTGAAGAAGTATCAAATGTCTCAGTTAAAAAGTACCTTTATTTTAATATTGATAGAAACATTCTACAATGGAGCTAGTGTTGCACCTAAGGAAGAAAACTGATGAATATGGATGGAAATGGTAGATAGCACTTCCTAGAGTAAATACTGCACTCTTCCTTCTTTCAGCTAATGGGATGGTGAGGCAATCCGAGTGCAAGGGAATTTCAGCCACTTCAGGTTATCTGCAGTAGACAACTAGAGCTGCAGGGCGAGAGCTGTGTTGTATGGTGTGCACAGGAGAAGTATAAATGACAAATTTGGAAACATTTCTGCTAAGGAAAATGGGGAGGACTGGTATTGCGGTTTTGCAATGGAAAAAAAGAGAAAACTAGCTGTCAGTTACCTGTTGCTTCAACATAGCACTCTTCCCTTGACAGACAAGAAAATAATTGTTGAAAAGATGTGTGGGTTCGTGACACCAAGCTAAGTGTGTTTCACTTATTTCTGTGCTTACTTCTGACCAGAATCTGGATTATTCTGCTTGGGTGAAGGAAGGTGAGTCAAGGATTACAGAGCTGATACACTCTATGAAGTGAAGGGTGTAAGCTTTCCACCTTTACATCTGCAGATATTTGGATAGGGTTGGTGAAAACCTCAATTTATCTGAGTGTGAGGAAAAACAGTAAGAATGAGTTCTTAGATCTTACTAAATTAATTAGTTAGATCTTTAGTCTCATCCCAAAAGGAAGACTAAATGCAATAACATGCTTTTCTTTTTTTTTTTCTTTCTGGATACTCTGTGATGAAACAATATTTTCCATCATGTTTTCTTTCATCTCAAAAGTAACACAGGGCAGATTGTGTGAAAAGGTTGTAAGGCCCTAACTTGCTTATATTTATTCACAATGCACAGTATTCACTCCAATAGATTTGATAGTTTCTAGACAGAAAAATTGGAATTCAATTTATACAGTTGAAATAGCAAATGTTGCTTTAGAATTAACAATGGAGTCTTGTCTGCTGCAAAGATGTTGGAAGGCAAAATAGCCCATAGTTAATGTTTCCATACTTATGTTGTCTGCTATGCAATGTGGTTCATTCTGTCATTTTTAACTGGTATATTATTTCTGCTTTGTAGTTCAGAAATTAATAATGAGAGAAAGCTGTGAAAAACGAAGCTTAAAAACTTAACATCTCAGCGTGCTCCAAGAAGAGCACTAAAATGTCAGCTGATTTGCCAGCTATGAAGGCACAACTGCAATTTCTATTAACACATTGAACTAGCTCTGCTACAGAAGATAAATGTCCCCTTCAAAAGATGAAAGAAAAGATTCAGTGTAGGTCATTGCCTATACACACAAATTAACTAGTACAAAAAAAAAAATTCACAGCTTCTTCCAGGAAGCTTGCTACTCTGTAACACATGCATCATTCACACTGGATGGGTCTTAATCCTAAATATTTCTTGGCTTCTTCCTGTGTTCTCTGTTTTTTCCGGAGGTATATTCTTGCACAAATTATGAGCCTGTGAGGAAGAAAGTATTTATCTTGCTACAGATGTAGAGAGCAGCAAATGAAAGAGAAGTAGTTTAGGAGTTGGATTGTACACAGACTTTCACTTGTTGGAGTCTTTCACTTTATGATAGTTGATTTTAGAGTTATTTAACCCTTCACAAATAACTGCAATAGCAGTAGTATCCTCAAAAATACTTCAGTTCAGCTTAGGGAAAAAAATAAACCCTTCACACAAAATTTCAAGATTTTAACTCACTAACCCTATTAGATAAACCTTTGAGTACAGATTAAACCTTCACATCTATGTTCTGGATAACTCCAAGAGGCTTCCTGCTTCAAGTACACAACAGTGGCAAACTGCTACTGGGCTCAATGAAATGGGCACGTATGAAGGGCTGCAGGAGCACCTATTGAGCAGCTCCGCTGACGTGCATCACAAGTTCCTATCCTTCCTCTCCCAACCCTGTACAATTCTTTCTAGTTTCCTCACATTGGTGCAGGTGATGGAGTTGAGCTTTGACACTGATGTAACCTCTGTATTGGACCAGTATACAGCACAATTTACGGGCACGAGCCTTAAAGCAGCTTAGAAATAGCACATTCTATTTGGCAGTGTGAGTTTCCATGCAGGAGCCGACTGGGAAGATAGATACACTGAAGAATCTTGCTCAGTTAACTAGCGAGGACCCATCTGTCCTGTTGGAATGGTCATTTGACTGAATGGTCACAGAAGAGTGGTGACTGTGCATGAAAATATAGAGTGAAAGGGGCACTTCGGCCATCTGAGAAACACATGGGGAAGGGGAGCAGATGTATGTGCTGTGGGTGGGGAGCTAGCTATTTTCCCATGTAGGGGAGGCACAGCATAGGAATTGAGATTGGTAGCGGCTAGCCCACTCGTCTTGGTGGATGGAGTGCTCCTGCATGACTGAAATCATGACAAGGATATTTTGACACTGGAATTTGCTCATAACTTGCTACTTGGTGTCAAGGAAGAGTCTGGGCACAGAATGAAAAGAATCATAAAAGTTTATTTCTAAAAATTGTCTGGGAAATAAAAAGAACAAGACAATGGAAAAAGGACCCCTCATAAATCTGTGTGTATATATATTTACATATAGAATTAATGCTCCAAATCTGACCTTCAATTACAGGGAGAGGTATACTCCCTTTTCCCTGTAAGTGATTACTGTCCCACATAATTTAGTGCTAGCCTTTGGAAGTTTGGACTACTATATACGCCTGTGTACTCAGACCGTAAGCCACAGTCACTGACCCAGTGGTGATAACTAAGATGTTGAAGAGCTCTTCATTCACTGTGTACTCTATCCCATCAATGAGACAGAACTCCTGGGGAAAATAAAAAGGTTGTGATCATGTTTACAAGATCTGAATTGCAACAATACAGATGAAGGAGATGAGCTACGATTTCACATGAAAATTCCTTCTTGCACTTTCTGGTTTTGAGCATTTTTAGAGTTCTTTCTTTTTTTTCTTTAATAGGAGTAGTTTTTGTTCCAAGAAGCCTTATGAAGAAACCCATCATTTTACATGCATTGCTAACAAAGCATCTGTTCCTTGATTCTCAAGGATCATTGCCCAGCTAAGTCTCTTACTGCAGTCATTGATAGCAAGACTCTTTAACTGTATGAATTAAGGGAAATTGCAGGAAAGGGATTGAGACATAACACAGTGTTGTCAGGATATTATTAGAGCAAGTCCAAATAAGTGTTGTCTTCCTAATCTCAGAGTCTAGCTTTTTCCATTAATATCTGTGGAACAAGCTTGTCTTTATGTTCCTATTCCCGTATTATTTTGACAGATTAATTACTGATAAACAAGTGGCTTTTCAGAATTCTATCTGCTAAGCCTAAATAAGAATGTGACTACAAAGACTCTTCTGACAGGCTTTCTCCCAGATGAACTTTAGTAGGGTGTCATAAAGAAAAGGTTTCAGAGATATTTATTTTGAGAAAGGTTACAAGGATCATAGGAAACACTAGAAAGCTAAACATAATTTATCCCTGTTGCCCCTGTAATTTATATAACTTTTCACAACAAAAAAGATCCCTAAAATAAGAGTTACTTTCAGATTTAGCTAAAAACCATGAGACGATCCTGTTTTTACATTCCTACGTTCATGCAGCTTATATACAGTCAGCTTGTGCTTTGCAAATTCTTGTAACTGCCCTGTGCAAATATAGAGGATTCTTCGGTCAGCTCTTGTTCGGTATGCGGTCTGCTATGGGAAGTATTCTGTTCTGTCATTAAAAAGAAATCCAATACAACACTAAAGCAAGGAGAATGAATTTTATTGTATCTTTTAGGCTTCTTTGTTCACTTCTATCTTTATTCTTTCTAGAAAAACACTGTCTTGAAAAACACTGTCTTAAATAACTTAAAATACAGCTTAAGTTGTAGGATGATGTTGCTGTTTCCCAGTGGCAAATTCTTTTTTAAGGTAAAACAGGACAAAACCTGTTCAAATGTAAGGCCAAAGGTTTGTTTATTTACATGAGATGCGTGTCTGAGTTTGCTTAAAAGTGGGAGTTAATATAAGATTTTCAAATGCAAATCTAACATGGTACAAAAAAATACTGTCCTTGTAAAATTTTCTAGTGAAATGATAAAATCTGAACCTGGTAATTCATATTACTTTGCTATTCTTTGGTGATTCTTACTTAGCAAGACAAACTCTTCCACTTTTCTTCTCCAGCGATAAATTTCTATAGTGAAAAAAACTTGATCACTTAAGAGTTAGTTAGTTTCCTTTTATATATGTATTTGAAACTCTTCTCCTGTCCCCCCCCCGAAAACATATTGGAACGCAGTTACAGATGGTAAGTGAGTTTCTTCATGCCACATCCTGTGTATGTTGAATGAACTCGAGAGAATCTCAGGAGTTGAATATGATGATTATTTTTCCTTTATAGGGAAAAGACATGTCTTTCTCAGCTGAAGAATTGGAAGGGAAAAAAACCATTATTTTGTCATTTGACTTTTGATTCTTTCCACTGGCATATATCTGAAGGGCAAGGAAAAAAATAGTGCGAATACAATAGCTATACTGCTTTCTGAAAGCATCACAGGTTTTGTTCATGGTATCTGGATAGCATTGTGATATCTGCTAATATCTGGAGTTCCTGTTGGCTGTATTAACAGATGTTAAGCATGTGGCTTAACACCTGGCTGCCAGTTTCTACCTCAGTACCCAGGGCCTCTCTGAGCCAAGGGATGTGGCTGCCACTTTCTACTTTGCTGGTTTGACCAGTAGCAAAACTCAGCAGGTATCAAAGTGCCACACAGACAGGGCAATGACACAGCCATCACAGAGATTGCCACAGGCAAGGTGCTGCCTTCAACAGGACCCACATAAAACATAAACATAGGTGATACAAGAAGTAGTTACAAAAAGTGGAATATTTTAATTTAAGCTAAAGTAAGGTTTCATCTCAGTAACTGTGTTTTTTTTAAACTTAGACAACATGTCCCTCTGATAGCATATTTTCTTTCTCTGACAGTATGCTTTCTTTTACACAGTGTTTTTCTAGACACTGTTCATTCTTTGAAGATAACATCTTGTGTTCAGTATGATCTGTGCTGAGCAGATGTCTCTTCGTCAGTAATCGCCTCAGTTTGGAGTTTCTTCCTATCTCAAATGCAAGGTCAAGCAGAGAGCTGGAGCCAACTCCAAATTGGCATGAGCTTTGACTGTTGTGAAGTTTCATAATTACATTAAAATTAGACCTTGGAAAGTAATAGAATATGCATACGATTTCTGGAAAAAATTATCCATATGCACGTAAATGGGAAAAAATATTCTGTAACCAGTGTTTGTCTCATGATTAATGAAGATCAGTCCCTTGTGTTTCTTGATAGCTCACCGATTAATTTGTCTGAGGAGAGTTATTTTTCCTCGGTTTTTTTGTTTGTTTGTTTGTTTTTCCCATGAAGTTTTCCTGTTGGATTTATTTCTCTCTGTTTTGCTTATGACTTTGTCATTTTCTTCTTATCCATTTTTTCACTGAAAAAGCCATTGGTCAGATACCATTAAAAGAGGACCCTCTTCTTCCACACACCCTTACAAGAGATATTTAGCCAGATGATAGCAAAGAGTAGCTATGAGATCCTTGTGAGTACAGTCTTCTCAAGGTTTGATAGCAGAATAAAAAAATGCTAGCTTCTTTTGCCACTGAAATCAAGAATGTTAGACATTTTCTTTTTTGTCTGATCAGGTGGCTTCAGTTACCAAATAGAAGTAGAGTTGGTCCATTAGCATGAAATAGTTAAGAAAATATCCTCTAAAGGGATCCTGGCTTTACCAGAGGGTTTTGGTGGTACAGTCATTAAAGTAGAGAACATTCCTCAGGAAGTCAGTGGGAGTTTTCAGTGTTTTGAAGAGTTTCACAGGCATTGGGAAGAAAGCCATAGATTCCTATAAACTGTATGATACTTGCAATTTAAATTACAGCTAGGGTTTTCAGCAGTGTCACTGTATCACCATAAGCCCTTTCGCAGATGAACACAAGAGAAAACCTACTGGCCCTCTTCAACACTGTGTGCATACTGTGCTAGTTTTTTATATTTTCAGTTGTGTATTAGCATACTCTAAACACATTCATATTTATCTTTTTCAGGTCAAAAAGTGTGCTATGGTGACTTCAAGCATTCTTGCTACAAATTAGCTTATTTCCAGGACTTATCTAGACGTGTGGGCTTTCAGGAGGCCCGCCAGGCTTGTGAAATTGATGGTGGGGCTTTACTGAGCCTGGAAAGTGAAGCTGAGCAGCAACTGATAGAAAACATGTTGCAAAACCTCACAAAATCAGGCTCTGGGATTTCTGATGGTGATTTCTGGATTGGATTGTGGAGAAGTGATGATGGACTAGCCACCTCAAGTACTTGCCCTGACCTCTACCAATGGGCCGATGGAAGTATTTCGCCATTCAGGTAAGTCTGTAAAAACTGCTTATTGAGAAGGTTTCATGGAAAGAAATGGGAAGTGAAATGCTGAGGAAGCCTTGCAGAAAGAAGCTTGAAGACTTGCTGCCCTATGTAATTAGTGACATCCCTTCTTAACTTCTCCAGATAAAGGGGAGTTGGCAACCAGTTTTTTTAATTTGAAGCTGTAAAAGGATCGCATACTGTATCTTCAGCCTATGACTTCCTTTGCTCCCATCTTGTGAGTTTTCTTCTGTATGGCTTATGGAGATTTTCTGCCCCACTTAGAAGATTTAAGATGTGGTCTGAAAGCAGGCAGACAAATTCTGCAAGACTCTGGCCACCTTGAATCAAGGACCCAGCTGCCAAGTAAATTAATGCACATTATTTAGTGTAAATCAATCTGTTTCTACCCTGTCTTTTGAAAAGCCTTTAATTTTCTGGTTAAGCAAAAGGCCAGCGTAGCAGCAGCTCACAGGGCAGGTAAGCGTGAGATAGGAAGGAAAACAGGTGGCAGAGCAGAGTGGTTTGTTTCTGTAGAGGTATTTGAACAGATTTGTTTTTTAAGAACCAGAGGTGTAGAGCCCAGACCCTAAACTCCTTTCACAGAGGAATTTTGGGAAACGTGGCATATCTTGGCAGAGGATGGAGCCATTGGAGCTGACCTGTTTTGATTGATGTAAACCAAATCCTTGGTGTCCTGATGAACCTTACCTTCCAAATTTGAAAGTTTGTCTTTATATGTAACACTAGGAATTGGTATACTGATGAGCCTTCCTGTGGAAGTGAAGCCTGTGTTGTGATGTATCATCAGCCAACTGCAAACCCTGGTCTGGGAGGGCCATACCTCTATCAATGGAATGATGATAGATGTAACATGAAGCACAATTTTATCTGCAAGTATGGTCCAGGTAAGTGAAACTAAACTTATGTTTCACAGGTGAGATGCTTTGTTAGAAAAACAGTTGTCTTTTGTTTTGTGACAGAATCTGTAAGTGTCTTGTGGCCCGTGGTACTGATGATTCCTTTGGTGTGAGAATGGCTGAGCTGACATTAACAGGGGATATAATGTATCAGTTCTAGTGGTAGTTGAAGTAAAACCTCTCTGTATCCAATAAGAGTGTTTTCAAGTCTAACTTCGCTGTCTTACATTCCCAGGTTTACTTTGATTTAACTCATTCACTGGTTATTTTATTTTTCAGAAAGGGTTTTCAGTGGCCATTTATTAATTCCCTTGCTTGCTATCAAGTGAGATGACAAAGACATCGCTTGGTCCTACTCTAAAAAAATTACAGTGTCCTTGCATTTTCAGATCTCTTGACATTTTATACCAACTTGTGTGTGACAGACGTTTCTAAAATTTTTGACTTAAAGAAAGTGAAAGTCTAGAACAGCAGGAAGAAAATTCAGCATTTGTAAATGTAGATTTATAGATATGAAAACCAGATGCACACTAGTTCAGATGGTGACAGGGAAAGCCAGATCTTAAGCGGTTTGGCTCTATTTCCAGATATGACATAGGTTCTGTGCATGTCAGTAGAGGAAACATGAGCTATAAACTAGAACGTCATGCAAACAGAAAAAGGATGTGAAAAGTAAACTTTCAACTTGAGCCTGTAACAGTTTCTGCTTTTGGCGGTACTTACAGTGAATGAAAACACATTTTTCAGCACGACCATGAAAATATTTTCAAATAATTTATGGTGTGTCTAATTTTCAGAAACTAAGCTGAAAGTCAGAATACATACAAAATCATGCTCTTAGCAACTATTTGACCTACCTAATTCTGTAGTTTCCTACATGCTTTCTCTGTGCTCATGATCTAGTAATAGTCACAGTCTTTGTAGAGATCCATCTGTCTGTAGACATTCAGGCAATATTCTTCCTTCAGTTTTGATGGATCAATAGTTTTCTCACTGTCTAATATCTTAATGATGATATTAAGAACAATTAATATTGCAAGCAAATATTCAGTAACTGGAAGGCTTAATACACCCAGTCATTTTATACTGACACATTTTAACCCCACCCTGCAAATCTGTTCCTGCTTCTACAATTATTGGTGACCATGACTGTCTTATGGAAATTGGGTTTCTTCTTGGTCATACAGGCTGTTCAAAGAGATATGTTGTATACAATTTTATTACTTTTACAACGTATCATAATTATTTTGAAAGAAAAGCACAGTGAAAATGCTTTAAATTGTTAAAATAACTGCTTTTGTATGGCAGAAAATGCAGGTTTGATTAAGAGGGCTCAGTTTCAAATATATTTAATATATTTAAAACCAAATAAATGTAAGTGAAATAATTATTCTGTAACAGTGAGCTACTTACCACTCTATTTGTGATGTTGTAATTGTTTTTTCCTGTTGCTTTCACCATCAAGAAATGCAGAGTATTTTGGATTGGCAAAAAATGATAATAGTAACAATGGAAATGAATTTATATTTCTTTCACTATGTAGAAATAGATTACTAGTGTATAATGAGGCATATATTAAGGCAAACAATGTATGGGAGGATTATTATTAGGCCTGACATTGTTATGCAGCTAAATACAGTACTGCTGAATAGTAGCTATTTACTTTTCAAGCAGTTGGAATTGTGCTTTTCAGGAAAAGAAGCTATTCTCCAGAAATGTATTTTTCTGTCACATGGAGAAAGAGAATAGATTCATAAATGTATATAAAAATAGGTATATGACATTTCTTTGACTGCCTGAAGAAAGTACCACAGTGTCTGTAAAAAAATTACAGTTGCTATCTAAAACCTACTGAGAATTACAAATGACCTTTTTTTCCTCTCCCCAAATCACTGTAATAGCTTCAGCGTCAGCCATTTGCAATATAAAATGCATCCATTTTACCAGGAGTATTAACGTGCTACATGCGTATTGAATTTCTCTTTGTTATCTGAGAATATTATTTTTTTGGTTCTGTTTTGAGTATGTGGCCAAAATGCAGAGGTTATAGGTGACCATGATGAAGTTGCATACAATTGTATCAGCAGCGCATTCAGGCCAGTGAATATTAGGCAGTTTTATTCAAGCAGAAACTGGTTTTCTGGTAGTCACTTCCATTTTTCTAAGCCCGTTTTATAGTACCTCCCTTGACAGCATTTACCGTTGCAGTGTTCAGTCTAGCTTTAGATCATATTGATCATTCAGTGATCTTAAATTTAATTATAGGCTGGTAATTACAACCACATTTATTTCCTGTCCAGCTCCTGTAGGTTTAATTCTGCAATCAAATTAATAACTCATCTCCACTTCTGCTGCCTAGAGGCAGAAACTCAGTTCTTTGTGGTATTTTGATACCTTTCTTTATATATGGCCAAACATAGCTACTTTTTACTAGAGTAGATTAAATAATTGCCTTTGTTCTAGCAGGCTTCATTGCTCCTTTGATTTCTCCCAGCATGCTGTGTATATCAGGACAATCAGAACTGCAGGATAATAGCAGCGTATTATTAATATAATCTTATGATAAAGACATGGTAGTCAAATGGTCGTGCAGATTCCACTTCTGTGGTTGTCCTTTCAATATGAAGGAATTACTTATGTAATCTTTGTTAGCTCTTACTTGCAACAATAGCCATAATTAAACTTGCAAGCCTCTGCAGTACAGTTCAAAGCCATGAAGTGGTTCTCCAGTTTCTGATGCATCACAAGAAATACGGTACTATTATTCCTCTTGCGGTAATTTCATTTCCTTATGTGATTTGTTAGAACCTACTGCTTGTGATTTGTATTTTAGGGCTGCCTGTTGCAAAGCTAAATTGTATGAAGCTGACAGCTGACCTCACAAACTTGCATTGCTTTGTTATGCTTCATAGCCCACACTATGTAAACATTTTTTTTGAAAATGTGAATAAGATTTAGGTATTACTCAAGAACACTTCCTCTCCTATTATTTTGGATCATCTGCACAAATGAAACTTTGAAAGCATTAGGGTTTTTAATCAGTGCAAGAAATTAAGGGCTTCAGTGATTTAGACAGTAAACTGGCAAAGGCCACCAAGAACTGTAACTAGAATAAACTATAACCCTTTTCTAAGGAGCAAAACAGTATGAACTAAAAGCGATATAACACTAGTTTGCAAATAGTCTTTGGTAAGAAGATGAAGTGCTGAAGAATTAAACAATTGTTGCTTTGGAGAATGTATCCATTTCTGTGACACTGCATGCAAAATAAATAAAACATCTGTTTTATTACACACACTTCATTTTTCAACAATTGATTTCAAATATTGATTTAACAGATAATGTCTTAGGAAAAGAATTAGGAGACAGAACGAAGCCAGATTACGGTAAGAAATTTCAAAGCATTAAATTGAGTTGCAATGGTAAATACATAATTATAATGATAGCTTACAAGAACTTCTAAAATTACTCAAGTTAAACAGCCATAGTTTAGAACTGGAACATAGAAAAAAATGAATCCTTTAGAGAGCAATAGCTACAAATGTATGGCTATTGTTCAGAATAGCATGCTTCATAATTCTTGTTCCAGATGTAATCCTAATTTTGCAATAAAATCCTGTTTACAAAATTATATCTAGCAGCCTAATCAATCCTGAAAATTTTCATTTTTCCAGTATAAATTAATGTGTAATTAATATTAATTTATTTAACAATAAAGCAGCCACATTATATACTCACTTTTTTCTTAAAATGTCTGATACCCTTTTCAGATATTTCTCCAACAGTGCCAGCAGGAAATCCTTATGACACAAGCAAACCGGAAGATCAGTATCATATAATTGCTACAGAAACAGGTAATGTGTTCATATGAATTGAATTTTCTGGTAAAAATACTAACAATAGATTCAGTTAAATTAATCTTCTAGAATTTCCATTATTGTCAATGGGAGGGACTAGTCTATTTCCCCAGCAAGTGCTCTGAAAAAGTATACTTTTGAATAACATTTCAAAAGTTTTAGTAGGTCCTCCTTGCAACTACGGAAACAAATTACTTCCATGTGTCCCCAGACTTTGATCCAAATCCACTGTTTATCTGTTGTTGAAATCTCCACCACTGTCTCTGACGCTGGTGAATCTCTGTCAAGACACAAGATTTCACTAGCATTCACCTAGCTCTGGAGCATCTCCTTCTAAGCTATGCTAACCCATCCCCTGCCTCTCTGTCTCCTCCTTACCTCCTCCCTAGCCAGTGTAATAAACATATAGTGCTTATATTTTTTATATCTAATACCTGGGGCTCACATAAAATGGGCAAATGAATCTTCCCTAACAGACAGGGTATGAAATTTTAAGTTATATGCAGGATAAGCACAGTGCCATAGCTCCTCCAGGTGCACTGTGTTTTAAGGAATACTACATGCTAAGAGGAGTTAAATGCTTTGCTGAGTTTTCCAGCAGAGATGATGCTCAGTATTTTGAAAATGACTACCTACTTCCTAGGAGCTTGCTGTAATGTTCTCAGCTCCTTCATTTAGGAATTTATGTCCTGAATGGAGTGCTGTGGTCCATGAAGTTGTAGCATGGCCTTAATTCAAGGAATTGTACAATTAGACGACTCTGAGGACTTTACAGGGTTACAGCATGGATTTATGGAAGACTGGTGCTCCCTTTCCACACCTACTGGCTGGATTTGAGCCATTTTCCTAACTGATGTTCCCATTGTTTGTAAGTCCAGGGGAATGGATTATGCTGATGAACTGTATTTTGAAATCAGTAATACTGTTTTACAAACCATGCAAAGGCTCTCTATCTGAAACTCGTAAACAAATCCAACCTGAACACTCACATTTATCTTTGTTAGTGAAAATACATACAAAAGAGGACAATGGATAAAAAAGCCCCCATAATTTGTACATGAAATGTATACTGTTATTAAACATGGGCATATAGTTACTGAAGTACAGTCAGACCCCTTCTGGAAGTTATAGACCTCATCCTCTATCCTAGGCAGGTAATAGAGTGCCACCTTGTACCATTTCTCACTCCTTTTGCCCACGGACCTGCACGGGAGCACCTTTAGCTCTCTTCATAGAATCATAGAATAACCACGTTGGAAGAGACCCACCAGACCATCGAGTCCAACCATTCCTATCAAACACTAAACCATGCCCCTTAGCACCGCGTCCACCTGTGCCTTAAACACCTCCAGGGAAGGTGAATCAACCACCTCCCTGGGTAGCCTGTTCCAGTGCCCAATGACCCTTTCTGTGAAAAATCTTTTCCTAATGTCCAGCCTAAATCTCCCCTGGTGGAGCTTTTGAGGCCATTCCCTCTTGTCCTGTCCCCTGTCACTTGGGAGAAGAGGCCAGCTCCCTCCTCTCTACAACCTCCTTTCAGGTAGTTGTAGAGAGCAATGAGGTCTCCCCTCAGCCTCCTCTTCTCTAGGCTAAACAACCCCAGCTCTCTCAGCCGTTCCTCATAAGGCGTTCACATTAGTCAAGGACAGTGTACATTGTCTTTTAAGGAGAATGGGAGACAAGGGCAGGGTTTGTTCCTCTTGTGGTCCTGCATGGGTAGGAATCCAATATGTGAGGGCCACTGAGTAGCCAAGTTATATGGACCGCAAAAACAATAGGCTATGAAATAAACTTTGTTTACGTATTTGAATATTCCATTATAAAATTGGAAACCTCACATTGATGCACATAATAATGATATCAGAAATTAAGTCCTTAAGATATGTTTTGTACATTGCTGGGGATGTACTTTTGGTGAGTCACCTTTTTGGAGCTCTTCCTACAGAAGGAATGTATAAATGTTCTTTTGTGTAGTTTTATGTATTTCTGATATTTTACCCCAGAATTTTGCTCACGTGGTTAAGAGTATTTCTATATGAGAGACATTAATGAGAATGTTTTGCCTTGTAGGTATAATTCCAAATCTAATTTATGTTGTCATACCCACTATACCACTACTGCTGTTGATACTGGTGGCTTTTGGGACTTGCTGTTTCCAGATGCTTCATAAAAGGTAAAATAGAGTCATCTAACTGGTCTTGTAATGCAGAATTCATGTTTCCATTGGCAAGCTATTCATACCAAAAGACTGCTTATATCTGTTCCCAAATGTGCAAATAAGCATCTTTTCATCTATTAAAGTCCAAGTAGTTTACAACTGAACACTCACCAACAGGCTTTTTCCACAATACACTGAAATAGTTCCAGAACTATCAAAGTATATTGCCATTAGTGCTTCACCTGTTTCTGAAGAAGATATCTTTGCTGACCATTTGAAATGCTAAGCTAGTGTCAGCACTTCTGCTTCACCTCTTCTATCGCAATTATCACTTATATGACATCTGGGCTTTCAGAAATAATAGTGACGTCCTTACTGACACAGGGTGAACTCAAAGAGTCACCTCAGTTTCTGACCAAAATTGCAATTTTATCCAGGGGTAAATCTATGGGGCCAGCAGCTGTTTAATGCTGTTTCAGTTCACATCCCATATGAGCAACAGATAGGCCACTGAAACAGACAAATTGAAAACAAAACTCAAAAACATGTTTTGAGCCACACGCCAGTGCAACTCCTTTGTACATCATGTACCTGTCAAAGAATATGCAAGAAGTAAATAGTTATTTGTATATACATGTAGGATCAAACAGATGTATACTGTACAAATAGGGCACATTTCAGCCTATGAAACAGGATGTGTTTTCATCCGCGCTTTAAAATTCTTTGGACATTTAATCCTTTTCAAAATATGATATACTAAGATATGACAACACACACACACACACATATATGTTTTAATTTCTCAACTAATCTGTCTGAAATTTTCAAGGATACTTTTAATTCTGCAGGTTTTTTTTCAGGAAGCATTCTCAAGTTGAAATAATCCAGAAGAGTTTAAAATGAAATATGTGTTATAGATGAACACTATTTTGGTAAAATACCATGAGTAATAAAGAGATTCACAAGCTCTTATCCCTCTTGAAGAGCAGGAATAATAGTAAGGAATACGACATCACTGTTTCAGGAAATTTGAAAAAAAAAATCTTCCTTATTTTTAGTCTTTATTTTTTCTGTTTCTTTTTAGTTAGCATTTTCTGCGAATAACTGAAATATATTTTTCAAGCAAGAAAATGCTCCAAATGTCAAGTCTGTTTGTATCTGTATGAGTTAGTGTATACTGATGTTCATAGCAGTCCGTAGGGATGAGTCTCATTGAAACAAATGAACAAAAAGAAAAGATATTATGAAGTCTGCATCATAAACTAGATTGTCTTTGTTATGCATTTTCTTATAAACAAGAAGAAAATGTGCACCTTCCCCCCTGTCTTATGGCAGAGAAATTCATTGTCATGAAAGGTTGAATTCAGTCCTTGACACTGGGGCTGTAGAAGGTTGGAAACTCAAAGCAAAAAAAGTAATAACGGAATCATATGTATAGCAATAGCAATTATATAAGCTATCTAACTGTGGGACCCTTATTACAATGGACCTGGATTTTTTGGTAAGTATGAAATACAGCTTTTTCTTTTACCAGAAAAAGTTCAACTCTCAAATACTCCTGGGAAAACAATAAGAGATTCATGGCCCACTGAAATCAATAGGAATAGTAGTGTTGACTTCAGTGGGCTTTAATCAGGCCTTTGATGCTATAGCAGTTAATCCAGAAGTAATCCACCTGAACTTCCAAGCGTTAAAAGATATTGGGAATTCAGCTTGGAAGATTGTACTTTTTCTGTTAGCTGATTAGTTTAGTAGAATAGATGATACAAATATCAGGGAGAAAATGGGTTTGAATGAAATGAGATTTTTTTTTTTTTCCAGAAAACAAGAAAAGAAAGAAAAAAACCCAAATTTTCTTTGAAATTAGTTCAAGTCAAAATTGGATATTCTGGTATCACCAAAAATGATGTATTTTCTTTTTCATCTGTTGAAACAGAACTTTGTTTTTAAAAAATACTTCCCCTTCTATAGTCTGTTATATTTCTGCATATGGCCTATCTTGTGAGTCATCTTTTTTCATCACAAATATGGAGTTCTTGGATTAAAAGGAAATGAAAAAAAAATGCCAACCACTTGAACTGATCATCTGGACCCTGTAGCACCTTAAGGAAGGGATTCTGTCCTGCCTGGGAAGGAGAAATCCCCAACTTTCCAAATGAACCTTTCTCGTTCTTTTTTAGGCTTCCACAACATGGTGACCTTTCCTCTGAAAGCCACAATCCATGGCCAGCCAGGACGTGCCTAGCTTGAAAGGTCATGACAAATTTTGCCTGGCGTTGGGCTCTTAAAGGGTGGCGATAAGGCAATGCAAAACATCTTCCCTGTAGCTAGTAGGAATGATCAGCTCATTCATGCTTAGATGCTCTCCCTTTCATTTCTTCCAGGGAAGCAAGGAGAAACTGCTTCAAAGACCCATCTCCATTATCATCTGAATGCCTTGCAGAAAGTTTAAATTCCAACTTGGTATATTTCTCAGTTTCTATGATTGCATTTGACGGTCAAAACAATGATATGTACAAGCTATTTATTGCATCTTCCTTGCCTTTCATACTAAAACCTATTTTGTGAACCAGATATATAGCTGTTGCAAATCAGCAGAGTTTCACTGAAGATAAGCTTATTTTGTACCATTAATTTTCTGATCCAAGGTATTTAGAAATTGTTCCTGCTGAGTAGCAAGGACTCTCCATTCAAAACACTTCATCATTAATTTGCAAAATGCACCTCATTTTACTGTATCAATCTGGACCAAAGTAGTGAATCAGTTTCTTAAAGAAAGAAGTGCTGAAACTACTTGTTTTATTGCAATTGCTTTATTTATAGCATTGTGGCCTGATCTAAAGTCCACTGAAACCAATCGGAGTCTTGCCAATTACTCCAATGGGTTCAGGTGCATAATGCATTACTTTGTAGGACTTCAGAGGTAAGTCTGGAGAGGCTAAGAAGTACTGTTACCATCCAGCTCCCTCAAAGTGCATTTTAAATCACCATAGATTTGCTTACATTTACACACCAGGGAAGGAGTAAAGCTGACCGTATAGGACTGTTGGGATTTTGACTCTCACGTTTCCATCTTACAGAATTATGCAAGGTTAATCCTCCTCCTCCATTTTTCACGCAATTGGAAAAAAAAATAGTACTGTGAAATATTCTGCCCAGAGATTAAAGCATTTTGATTGAAATGTAGCTGCAGTGGCTTATGAAGTGACTTTTCTCTTCAGTAGACTGCAATGCACTGTAATCCACCATCTAAGTAAGGGAAGGTGGTGTTTTGTGGCAGTGGTAGCAGAAATGCTAGCCATGTGGAAAGACTGACATCAACTTACAGGGTACTTCAGGGGTCCCTGTAAAGGTTAGAGTGAACATTTTTGCAGTGCTGCAGAGCAAGTACTTTTAGAACCGGTTTTATCTTTTTTATTAAAAACCTCCCAACACAAAAACTATTGGCAGTTTGGAATGAAAACTAGGCTCAAGAAAGCTTTCTACCAGTCATTCATTCCTAGGACTCTGATTCATATGCCATTACATCATTAGAAGTTAGGTCAAGCCCTGAAGGAAAGAGGCTTTCTGGCATACCAGTACACACTGGCACCTGTTAGTGTACCAGGGTCACAGGGATGCAGCTCCAGGGTGCATGTGGGCAGGGTTGTGGTAGCCCCCCTGGGATGGGTGGACTGCACCCTGAGCACTTTGGACAGGGCTTGGGGCATGTGCACTCCCATCCTCTATATGTCCCCCCAGATAAGGGAAGCACCCAACCTACCACCACCCCAGTCAATCAGCATCCAATCCCATCTCTGAAAAGATCACTCTGTATGAGTAGGTGTGCTTGAATGGTAACTGGAAAAACAGTCAGTTCAGTTCCTGGGAGGAGTGCTGCTAAGCAAGGTGGTCTGCTAACTTTGGTATCAGTGGTTTACCTTGACCCACTGCTGCGGGTGCCGTGCTTGATGCAGCATGGGCACGTCCTTTTTGCGTATGGGGAACCTATGCTATGAAAGCAACAAAGATGACCTTCAAATAGGGGATAAAATATCCAAGTCTGATTGAAAACTTGAATTAAGACTGCAAACACACTGAAAATAGTTCATATGTTTATTTTTCAGTAAAGGAAGAACAAAAACCAGTCCAAACCAGTCCACACTATGGATTTCAAAGACGCCTAGGAAGGACAGTAGCATGGAGGTATAATGATTTACTGACTGAAAACAAAGCAAAAATAACTTTTTGCAGTCAGGCTGCATTATGTCGTCAAAGAACATTAGCTTGGAATGGCTTGAAATGCAAAGGATCCACAAGAATGAACTGTAAGCTCCCCCTTGAGGCAAATGTTCAGATAATTTTTATATAATACTTGATTATTAACTCAGCAACAAAATATGCCATGCAAAATAAAGGGTATGTGTTTATTTTGCCAAGAGATGCAAGTTAGCTAGTTCTGAGAAATGAAATGAACAAAGCATTTGAAGTTTTTATGGGGAAATATCTACAGTGTATATCAGTTTTAAGGTTGTTTGTAGTTAAACAAGCCCTCTTTGTTTCCTTTACTCTCTCATGCATTGTAATGTAGTCGATGTACTGTAAATGGAACGGACGATTTTACAATGTAACAATTATTTATCTTTGCATAAATGTTTGATACAAAATATTTCTTTGGTATTTATTTGCACATTTATCACGGTTTTTGATCCACAGGCTCAACAATTACTTTATTACCTATTAACATAGTCAGTAGCAGAGATAGCTACCATATAGTGACAGAGATCTGATGTGGCAAAATTCCAGGATTCATAAAAGATATTTGATGTCGTATAATTCATCCACTTTGCCAGGGAAAGACTGTAACATTTTGACATATTGGTCCAAGGTCAACACTTGGCAAATGATACCTCATTAATGAGATGTCCTTTTAAGGCAGTTATTGGTTGTTATTTAAGTAAAATATTTTTACTTTTCCTGAGCAAAAAAATTAATATCACATTTAAGATTAAAATTACTTGTTTCAGTAAATCTCTGTAAAAAAACCATTAAAAATATTTTAAATACAGCTAATAGGAAAAATGTAAAGTTGAATCAAAGAGAAAATAAATGGCTTTTCTTGGAGGTGGAACTTATAGATTGATCCCAACGTCACTCAGGCTGTTAGCTAGAAAAGCATTAATAATATTAATTGATAGATAGATTTAGAGGTAAGCTTGATGCGCTTAAATTCTTCTTTTAGAGTTATTATTAACATCATTAACGTCCATTCTCTTTGGTTCCTTAAGACCTTTCTGTGCCATAAGAATGTTTTTACCAGTCATTAGGAGTAGATCTTGGGGTGGTAGCAATAGCACCCTGACTGATTAGTTGATGACAGTCTGGTGCTGTGGTAGATAGTTATAGGATTGTGCTGCAGTTCCAGCAAGAGTTCAAGAGCATGAATTCAAGCTAGATGGCTTTCCATTAACTCAGATGCAGAGCTACTGCTGGGTGAAAGTTTGGGAGAGTAAGACAGAAGCAGCAGCATGTCACTTTTTGGGTTGTCTGCACTCTGCTAGCTGATGTTGACCTTAGCTTTGTGCTTCAAAGACAAATGTGTATGAATTTTTCTGAGTAAAGGGGGGAAAAAACTCCACGTTTAATGTTCAATACTACTGATACTAATTCTTCAGTGCTATTGATAAAGCACTTTTGGAAGCATCTTAAAGTTGCTGCTATGCCCTGTTTTTACTTGCTTTTTGAAGAAGCCTTCTTCTGTTTTTCAGGTTAAGTATTGCTGTTCCTGCTTAGAATATTCTGTTGTTTTTCCAGTCGGTCGCAAGTTCTTTCTTTGCTCACTCCCTTAGTTCAATTTGCAGTGATTGCAAATAGAGAGAAAACACTATGATCCTGCATGATCACCAAGACCAGAACTATTTTTCTCCTGACTTAGATACTATTTAACTCAACAGAGAGGAAGAGATTCCTCTTTCTTGGAAACAGCTGCAGTGAAAAAAAAATATATTTTATAGTCTTGAAGGATTAACTCCCCAATTAAAATAGGGAAGGTGGGAGAGGGAAGATTTACAATTAAACTATTTATTGAGGAGATGTAAAGGTGTAGCAATCAATATTCTGATTAATGCAGGAGCAGCAACAGAAGTAATTTCCAGGTCACAATTAGGAGAACGCAAATACCTTCAGATGTGTTTCTTGCAGGGTAAAGGTGATTGCTGGGCAATCTTAAACACTGTGCGAAGGAAGAATGGAAAGTAGCATGCAATGCTTTTAGCATAATGAACTTGGATTCTGTATGTGAATAAGAACTACTGATTATTGGGGTAAAATACTTCCCTGTCATATCACTTGCAAAGAGGACTGAAGCAGTTTCCTGCCATGTATTTTTTTTGCTTAGGATGTTGTTCCTAGATACCAGGTAAAATCTAAACAATCCTAAGAATCTTCTGCAGAGGACTATAAATAGGGCACAAATCAAACTTAGTCTTATGACTTCCACACTTAAGTAGGTGATTCTGTTTCATGCAAAAGCACATAAAGCTCATACATACAGAAATTCTTTTAACTTTATTTCCCTTATTTCCACACACAAAAGGAAAATAAGGGGGGAAAAGAGTAAAAGAGGAAAGAGGGAAAATATTAGCATTTCACACTTGGAGAGACAATACCTAACAATTAGACTTCATGCTGGTATTTCCTCTGGGGATTTCCAAATTTTACTGGGGCTTTCAGAAAAACATCAAGAATTATTTACATTGCATGGTCCATTAGTGGCAACAGAATTGCTATTTAAAAAGAAAAACAACAAAAAATCCCCAACAAAAAACCTCAAGCCTCTGTACCTTTCATATTCACATTAAACTCTACAGAACAGAGAAAAGGAAAAAACATTCAATTTCAGATGACAGATTCCATCCACTAGAGTCACTTTGAATAAGCTTGTTGGCTTTTAGGTACAGCTGTGGGATCCCCTCACAGTGACCGCATTCCCTTCCTTTCTCTGCCTCTCTAAATCTCTTCCAAATGGCAGCAGTAGGTTAGGCAAGTAACTGAAGGATGAACAGTAAACCTTAGGTAGTCTTCAGGTGGATGTTATGACTTCAATCTGCCATTTTAAAAACATAATGCTCCCACCATCCCTATTTTCACCAAGGAATATTTTTCTATATTTTTCTTTTTTCTCCATGGTGATCTTGGCCTTTTACAAGGAAGAAGCACCTAAGAGAGAATGCTTATTTCCTTCTTTATTCTAATAAGCTCTTTTTGGTGCAAGCAAGTGTAAGTCAGCCTCAAGCTTTCACTGTCTATTTCAAAGCCTGGTCTAGTGGGACATGTCCCCGCCCATGGCAGAGTGGTTGGAAAGATGATCTTTAAGGCCCTTTCCTACCCAAACCATGCTGTAATTCTATGAGTCTATGATCTTGGACCTGTGGTTCAGTTGAAAATAATTAATTCTGCCCACATGTTTTAACATAGCAATGACTTGTTTCTCTATGGGTTAATGTTAAGTCAAATGAAGTAACAGATGCTGAATGAAGGCTAGAATGTGGTCAACTAAGGTTATGTTAGTTTTCTCTAGACATAAAATATTGAATTAAATTATTCATTTATAATTATACTTATCTATATTATATATAGGTAATATACTAAAGTGTATGTATTTATATATCAGACTTTATAATAGGAATCTTTTTAGTCTGAGTGGATGATTTATTAATGTATACCTCAAAATAGATCTGTGCTTTCCAGTTTGGAAAGCAAAAAATGCACATAAATGGAAATACATCACCATGTTTCTGGGAAGCATATTTTCTAGTCACTGGATCTGCTTTGAGTTGCCTCTTGTATTTCATTAAAAGACCAAAACACCATTTACAATAGTGATGTATGGCAAATAATGCAGAAATCATGTCACATTTTAATTAAACATTTTAATGTAATTGCTTTGCCCAAATCAATTTATACTGATAGCAGAATGCACTTTCTATTCAGTGGCTGTTTAAAAGTAAAGGAGACTAACAGCAGAAACAGTGGTCCACTCTCAAAGACAGGAACATTTCAACATTAAAAACTGTGTGGTTTATATGAAAAAAGTGTCTAAAGCTCCTTTTATCTTCTCTCTGGCTTAATTACATCTGTCTGTGTTCCTTGTGGTCACAGATGTATTAATAAAGCTAAATGTTTCTGTCTGGACCTAGTCATCTAATGCTTATGAAGGCCAGAAAGGAGTTTGGGACTTGATAGCTTTTATCAGTGACTGCCATCCTATGTTTGTAAGCTAGCCTTGTATTTTGGGCACTTCTTACCTGCATTTAGCCTTGTAAGCAGCTATTGTGGGAGTTCCTTACAAAAATCATACATCTATTTGTATATGTATAAGTTAGGATTCATTTTTGGAATTCATATTTTCTTGCGGTACCTTTCATTAAAAATATATTAAATTCCTACACTAGGCTGAAAACAGAAATAAAGAAATGCATCAAATTATATGAAGAGGTTATTGAATTGAAACCATTTCAACAAGTTGATAACAATATTTTATTTGAAACAAATTCAGAAAAAAGCTCAAGAAGATAAAATTTGCTTTTATTAATTCATATTCTCTCCTCTTTATACAAAGCAAAACATCAGTATTTAAAGTAACCAGTACAGGAAAAGCATGTAATGTATGAAAGGAACCCTATTAGTTTCTACTCACTGGGAACAGCTGATGCTCATAATTGTCACATGTATTTAACAAACATTACCTTGTATGAGAGGAACTTACAGTATTGTGAGACTGCGTAGATGTACACAATTGCCAAAACACTTGCCTAAAAAGAAATCTAAAAATCTATACTCAGTCCTTATTTAATTCTATTAATTCCAAATGAATTACACAAGACAGAAATTTTGGCTTACATTCAGTTTATTAATTAGAAAGCAGCATGGTACGTGATCAGCCTTTATGCACAATCCATAAACTTCATTCCAGAGCTTATGTAACAGACAAGACAGGAGAACTCCCACAAGTCCTGTTTAAACAGTCTTTCATTTTGATATGTGGTGAGATTATTAAGAGTTGACTATTCATTGAAATGAAAATACGCATTGAAAAATACAGTGTAAAAACATAAAACCAGGTAAAATTTTGCCTGACATTTGCAGTTTGTAAACTGGTTTTTTTTTCTTTTTTTTTTTTACTGCCCATGCTTTGTAAAGCCCTACATTATACATTTAACGCACTGGTGTTCAAAGAAAAAGTGAAGTTATCAGTTCTTAATAATTTTTTAGCATTTATTCAGTTTGTGAATTAACTGTGAGATTGGAATGCTAGTCTGGTTTACGTCATTATACAATAGCTTACTTTCAATCTTAAAATTCTATTTCTACCATTAAAAAATATCAAGCTAATAGATGATTTTTGTGATCCAGTCCACAAACATGGAGACTCGAACATACACTCCTGGTCGTTTGGGAAGTGCACACTGACGGCCAAATGATATTACACCAACCAAAAACCACTTGTTACCATCTTCATATGTCAGAGGACCACCTGAATCTCCCTGCAATATTCAAAGTTAAAAATGAACAATATCAAAGCTGAAGCAGAGCCTGTTTATGATCTTTTGTTCATGTTGATCCATAATTGTAGACATAACATCCCTATATACCTTGGTCATCAGAAGTGAGTTCAATATGATTTCTTCTATATGGAAAAATCCTTGAGATAATGCATTTCCTTTTTTTTTTTTTTTTTAAAGGGATATGACCTTAAGCGCTTATCATCCTTTCAATACAGGACTGGGTTTCAAATAATTTTTTTCCTTATTACTTTTACATTTAGTCCTTAATCTTTCGCAAAGCCTGGGAAAATGTGTGGGATTATTTTCTAGTTGAATGTAATCAGCCAAAATGTTGTTCTATTTTCAGTCAACTCAGACTGCCTGCACTTTCAGATTTAGTGAAAAAGATGCCAAGATTGCCAGAAAAGAAAATGCCCCTTTACCACACCTCCTTCTCAGTAGTTTAGCAGGGTTACAATAGAGTGTGGGAGACCAAATTTTATTCATCCCACAGCCTGAGTGCGGGATGAGTCAACCATAAGTGTCTTGGTTTGATGAGAAAGAAAATAGTGACTGTTTTTCATTGTCTATTGAGTTAGTTGAACCTATATTACTTTTGCCTTCTCATGGTTCTGCGAATGGAGCTTTACGGGAAGGTTCTACAAAGACATTAAAATACTTCTGCTCATAACTCTAGGGCATCTGCAAAAGTTCAAAAGGCTATGACAGCAGCCTAAAGGCTGAAGCACTATGAGGTCTCACTTATTTGTCTTTGCTCATGGTTGAATGGTCATTGATCACAACCCTGGTCACTTGTACTCTGTATCAGCCTATGATGCTACACTGCTTTTTTTTTTTTCCCCAATATGATTGTCAGGAAGCAAAAAGGAAAGAGGAAAATGACAGAGGCTGAAGGAATGGTAAGTGAAATTAGCCTTGCATACACTCCTCCTTCTAGGCTAAACTAGCCAAAGTCACTGCACCCCATGAAGGCTTAGGTTGTGAGAACAAGGCAACAGCAATTATGGGAGTGCTCTGCATCGTGTTTCAGGAGAATCAGCCGGTCTCCATGCCATAGACTTCATATGGCTGGAAGAAAAAATCTGTGACAGACAACTATGTCCTCCAAGAGACACAGTGTTTTACAAGCAGAGCTGGAATGGATTAAAGGTAAGTCTCCAGGAAGCAGCATAGGAGACCAATGCAGAAAAGCAGCCTCTCTAAAATACTGTGGCATCCACTTATAAAAGCTCTCCAGAGTCTACATGTTCTGTGGAAGAGCACCATTGCTCTCTCTTTCACTGCATGAAGCATTTCTGAGATGTCAGTCTGTCTGGCATTTATCTCTCTGTACTCTGCTTTTCCCTAAGAATATCCCTCCTTCCTTCATGAAATTACTCGGTAGTAACGATTCAAAGATCAGTTCCATGGCTGTTTATGTCAAGATAATACAAAGCAGTTTTTTATCTTTTCAACTTAATAAAGTATTAAATGGGCAAAATACTATGAGTAGAAATTACATTCATGGATAGTGATTGTCCTCATTTTAATAGTTGGAATATCAGGGAGAATGTTATTTAGTGATTATATGTGGCGTATGCTGGCAGCGGAAATGAGTCACTTGTATTTACCTTACAGGAATCTATTCCTCCCATGTCATATCCTGCACAGATCATATTCTCAGTAATAATGTATTCTGGCATCCATTGTCGGCATTTTTCATTTGAAATCAGAGGAACCACTGCTTCTTTCAATATATTTGAAGGGGGACCTGATGAAAATATGAAGTATGTTTATCCACTGTAATAAATATGTACATCCTGCTGGGAACACTGATGATTTTGTTGCTTTTCCAGCATGCTGGTCATGCTGCCGAGCAGCAGGAAGCTCTCCCTCACCGCTTTATTATTAAAGCTTATTCCCCTGTAGCACAGTCACTGATTAAATGATGTTCACTAGCTGAATCCTATCTATCATTTGTGTAATGGAACTAAATTTGGTTACAAATCAAGATTACTAAAATCATTGTCTATGAAATCATGGTGATATCTAAGGGATAATTATGATCTTAGGAGCTTGGATTGTCCAATGGTTCCTCAGCATTTATTGTGTAACTTAGATTGAGTCTTTCAAGTTTTTATAAAGATTTCTGTTCCTACCCAAAATTTGAAATGCAATTTTATTCTGAAAATGTATTAGCAAATGTGTACAAGCAACTGTGGAAGTGAAATGGCATGTTTACTACCTCACAGAGACTCCAAATCTGGAGTGTGTGATATACAAACAGAACATACGTTTCTCGCTACAGTATTCTTGACTGCTGGGGAAGATTTTCAGAAGGACTAATCTTCCTCCTCCACTCAATATTTGGAAATAAGATGTACATATTTCATACAGAGAAAAGTAGTCATCATAACTTTTAAGGGGATGCGATAAGTTTTATCATAATTTGATGATCTTAGATTTTTCTGATAACTATGTAATAACTCTACTGCTTTGCTTAAGGTAAGGAAGAGTAGTATGGATTAGTTCCCAAATTTTCATAGGGAGGAGCAACTTTCTGAACTATTTGACCTTAGTAACTCCCCTGGAATCAGGAGCAAGCTCTCCCGCATGGCTTCATGCCTGCCATAGTTTTGCAGGCAGATGACCCACCTCCATACATAATGTCACCCCAGCCAGCAATGGAGCAGTTAATTCCTGGTAAAAACTGTTGATTTTTTTCTGGTAAGCAGATAGGCTGTATGTAATCTGTGAAAGAGAAACAAGCAACCAATTTCAACCTCTTCCCTGTATTCAGGTTTTTATGAAGTCACATATGGAAATGTTTACTAATTCAAAATCACTTTTGTGGCAAGATATCCAGGAGGTACTGGACTGACCTTTATATACTTAGCATGGTTAGCATTTTTCATAATAAAGTAAATCTGCTTTATGGGAAAATAATAACTTACCTGTATATTGCACTTTGTTCTGAAGGTGCATGAGAGCAATATCACTATCTTTTGTACTCTTCATGTAATGAGGATTTATAACTATTTGATCAATATTTTGAACTACTGTTGAAGGCTGTGTCATATTTGATTGGTCATACAAGCCAAGAACTGCTTTCCATTGGGATGGTTTTAATTGCCTCCTAGAAGTTGCAAGGAATATTCAAAATTATGAATAATTAATGAAACATTTGAAAAATATGTTAGTTAAAATGCTAATCATGATGATTCATAGCATTCACATATTGTGTTAAAATAATTAGAATGTAGCTTACAGACAACAGATGTTCTTACAATTTTGTGATAGTAATACTATCTTAAACATCCACACTGTAGAAATAGGTAGTTGTTTTTTTAATGTTAGATTACAATGCATTATTTAAAAGGAATTAATCAGACAGTAGTGCAGAGGACAAACTACATTAACTACATTACTGTGGCTTTTTAAACACTGAAGGATACTGCTGACTAAGGCAGTTACTATAGGTCCCAATTAGAAAATTACTATGGAAAATCTAAAGAAAAAAATGAATGTATTGGCATAGCTTCCACTGCATTACTACTTAGCTATTTATAATGAAAGGTCTACTGTAATTTCTTTTTTTAACATTATGATGTCTAGATGTATTCTACAGCGCTTGTTTTTATGTTTTAGAAGCAAACCCTAGAAAATATTTAAATATGCATCACTTCCTTGAATGGTACCATGTAGAGGATATCCAATATTGCCTAATCCATGAACATAAATCAAGATTCACTCCGGTGATATACAGTAAATCTCGATCAGTCTATGTAATATACGGGAGGAACAGGCAACACTACGTTTACCCTTATGAGGTATGATGTCATCCTTTACACCACTGGCAGAGATTCAACTAATTAATGAAGGCCCACGTTAATTATGGTTTAAGTGCAAATGCTTAGTATTAATACCATATATTTAAAGTGCAGTTGTTAATTTTTCACAAAATGCTGCTTAGTTTCCATGATCCTCTGCTTAAAAGTAAATATTAAGGATTTTCTAGAAAGTAAAGGAGCCTTTGGCTGAAGTGGCAACTGTTTCAAAACATGGTAATTAAGCAGTGAGCTAGTTGTTAATTTTTTATATTTTTTACAAATTATTCATAATCAGTTAGTGGACCTGCTCATAAAATCAATGTTTCATCGTTATTAAATCAAAAAGAAAAGACATGGCATGGATGTCATATGGCCATCTCAGCTAGGTGGAAAGATGCCCTGGAGCTGGTGGAAGGAGGCACTTGCGAATTTATATTAATTTCATTCTAAATCAAACATTTTGAGACCCTCTAAAAAGTGCTACTCCCCAGTGATTTCAGTGTGAACTTTTGAATCACAGAATCACAGAATCACTAGGCTGGAAAAGACCCACAGGATCATTGAGTCCAACCATTCCTATCAATCACTAAATAATGCCCCTTAGCACCTCATCCGTCCATCCCTTAAACACCTCCAGGGAAAGTGACACAACCACCTCCCTGGGCAGCCTGTTCCAGTGTCCAATGACCCTTTCCGTGAAAAGTTTGTTTTTGACCTCAAGACTGAACCTCCCCTAGCGGAGCTTGAGGCCGTTCCCTCTTGTCCTGTCCCCTGTCACTTGGGAGAAGAGGCCAGCACCCTCCTCTCCACAACCTCCTTTCAGGTAGTTGTAAAGAGCAATAAGGTCTCCCCTCAGCCTCCTTTTCTCAAGGCTAAACAACTCCTGCTCCATCAGCCGTTCCTCATAAGACCTGTTCTCCAGGCCCTTCACCAGCTTCGTTGCTCTTTTGCTTTGTATAGGATTGATCAATGGCTCAGGTCATGTTCCGCCTTACTGACGACTATCTACCATTTGGATACTTGCATGTTCTGAGAGCATAAGAATGTTTTAGCTTCTGAGTACAATGAATATTACCCATATACACAGTGTGCTGCTGTCACTAGCCATTCATCACTGACAAGGGAAGCTCCACAAAGAGGTCTGGAATTAAAATTGAGTGAAACTATCCAAGGCCAAGCCATTCTTCTGGCATCATTTCCACCTGCAATCCTTGTTCCATCAGTCTGAGTTAACAGCTGTTTTCCACAAGCTGAAATAACAACAGAAAAAAATAAAAAACTTAAGGTTTGCTTATTTTTAGGGTGATATAGTGTGTTTTATTAGGCTAGCTAATATTTTGGAAAAGTAGGCTTTGTAGTATCTGAACTGCTATTCAGAAATACTATAACTGGAAAAAAGGTCAGTGTTTTATATGTGAAATAATGTAGACACTTTAAAACATGGATTTAGATGCATTCTTTCTTCACACCTTCTGGATTTTTCATATATGCATTTCCAGTATAGACCTATTTCTAGCGTATACTTAACTCTGAAAACAAGTGAGGGCTGTAAATTTTCCTGTGTTTAGATCATTATTAGTATAGTTTTAATAGTCCACTCCCTAACCTTTCAATTCAAACTATAAACATTAGGCTTTATGGACTGAACAATTCAATTTCTGTAGAAATATTCCCTGAGTATGCTCACTTACGTTCAATGTTACATTGCAGATGAACCACCAGGTTCTTCAAACAGTGTTCTCTAGAAAGAAAGTGCAATTAAACCACAAGTGTCTGCATATAAGGTAACACTAAATGACTGTCAAATACACATACATGCACACACATATATATAAATGTATATAAGCATATATATATGTACCTTAGTTTATCAGTATCAAAATGTTAAATATAATATTTTGTCCTAGATGTTTTAATTATATTTTAATTATAGACAACATTGTATTATATATGGTAAATGTACATAGTCTTCTTCAATGGACATTTAATTGGAGTATGTTTTGGAAATAAAAGTGGACTTCCTTTCTGTTTTAGGGAAATGAAAAATCTGTCTGTGACAGATTATTAGTAAAATTGCATCTGCATATTGTATTTTTCCTAGCTTTTGAGATGTTTTCAAAACCTGACCACTAGAGATCAGTATGACCAAAGAATTTAAGAGGTTAGTTTAACATCACTGTATCTTTTTTCTAAGATTATAATGGACTGTAAAATATATAGCTACATATACAGGGTTAGAAATTATTTAGCAGAGATATTTAGCCAGAGTATGAGGAGCACAAGACCTCATATGAAAAATACTCAAACATTTCTGATACCCAGAGGTTTTAATATTATCTTCATAGCTTATAAGGAATCTGAACAATTGAGGCAGTGTGTGTGGTAGCAATTTAAATCTGATACACACAGAAATAGATTAAAAAATGTTTGTCAATGACTAGTTTACAATATTCATTTCCAGGTAACTTTTAAATAGACAAAAGGAAGTATACTTTAAACATGATAAGGTGTTAGGTATCCCTCACTATATTTGCTCTAAAATTTCATAACTCTTGGGAAGGAAATAGTGTATGGCATTACCCAGCATTTTCAAAATGGCATAATGGTTCAAGAAGGGCAAATGGGAGTTGTAATTACACCTCCCTCCCCCCAGCCCTACCCCACACCTGGTTAAATTTTCACTACAGAAGAGGTAAGAATGAGATATGCCTCCAGCCCTGAATAGTCTCACATAGCCATTTTCCCCTTGAAGATAAATGCATAATATTAAAGATGTAATTTAAAAAGTGGAAACCAAATTCTGTATTTTGTGTTCAAATCTGTATTGACTTCATAAGGGTGTCCCTTGGTAGTGAGGCAAACATCAAGGAGAATAATCAGAAATGCGTAAATCCATAGGCAACCAATACTAACTTCTGCACAAACTTCATAAAAACTAAAACTCTTGACCAAGCTCCCTCCGTAGGCTTTTAAATGGTGGTCACTGGTACTGTACATTAGCTCCTTTATCTAGTTCTGTATTATCTCCTAGGCAGATGCATAAACAACCCAAACTAACATACAACATGTCAGATTTGTCCCTATCCTTTTAAAATTAAGCAGGGAGTCACATGTGACAAGGTTCTTTGTCTCACCACCAGTACCTAATGATCGCTTTATTGAGGCCATTCATGGGCATCTACTTTTTCTACTTTCTGAAGCTATCTGCCAGTATGAAAACCACTTCCTTGCCTGCTCTTCAATTCATCAGCTCTCAGCTGACTCTTAGTCACCGTAGGAGAGTCCAGAAGACATATGTTGAATACCCATCATATGAGCCCCTGAGTGTCATCTTTGAAGCTGCATGCTGGGCAGAAATCTGGAGTAAATGGGACATATGTGAGTATGATCTTTACTGAGGACTAGCAAAAGCAATTGTGCCTGTGGAATCTGCACATGTGTATCTTCAAGGCAGGATTTTGCCCATTACAAAGCTAACCTGCCAAGAAATACATTACCTAAGGGCATCAGAGAACAGTTTTGCTGTCTCTGCCGCCACAACTTTCAAGTCCTATTTTATGTGCCCTCTTTTGCTTCACTGGTAGTTATGCTTGAATAAAGACCAAAGGAAATGTAAGAAATAAATTTTATAATTTGATTAGTAGTTAATGTTTTTTTTAATTAAAAATCTGTATAATCTTTCTATCATTCTGTATATGTAAAAAAAAGTATGTGAATCTGTACAGATGTTACCCTATACATTGATTCCTGTCAGCTGTCCAGATGAAAAATTGTAGAAGATACCTATTTCTGCAACAGATTTACAACTAGGATGAATGAACTTATTCCATTTCTTCCCACATTAATCACTTTTTAGTGTTTAACAGATATTAACAGAAGATGTCTTTAAATCATTACTGCTCTTTAAGATCGTTTGTGGCAATATTGGTTTAGACATATACTCGAGAAAAAAAAGTAAAATACCTTGCAATGATATTCCATTAGTTTAGTATACTTTCACCACCAGTGAGAGTGGTAAATGTTCGGGATTAACAGAGTATGATTAGAACATGCAACGTATTTTTTTTTTCCTTCAATGGACAACAAATTAAGAATTCTCTCCTGCTTTGTTACTATGCAGTAGGTTTATAAAGGAAACCTGAAAGAACATGGACTCTTCCCATCGTCAGCATGGTTACAGCATTTTAGAAAGTAGGTAGTAATTTTCTGCCTCAGTGCTTTTAGTAGGATTCCAGGAAAATGTAATAAACCCTCCTATACAGACAGTAACTGAAGTCTTTACATATATATATATATATATATATATATATTTTATTTGATGGTGACAAGCCTTTCTCCTTTTAGAGTTGTACTACAAATCCCAGAATTTCTTGAGAATATAATTATATTTTCATTTAATCTACAAGAAATTCTACCAGTGTGTAGGACCCTTCAGAATCACTTTAATTGTTATTTGCACTGAGAAAGATTAGAGTATATTCAAACGTATTCTGAGAATCATCTAATCTAATTATTCACTTCTAAATGTGGAGAAAAATCCAGAAGTCATTGTTGAGTGGGACTAATTTGTCTAAATATACATACCTGGCTGTGGATTGCCTACTTTAGCAATCCAGGCTTAATCCTAACTCTGTCAGTAAAGGTGATGGCTTATAGAGTGTCACTCATTATGTTTCAAGAGATGCCTAGACAGATCACAATTTGTGGTCTTTATATTTCTCTATTATCAAGAGAACCTAGCGTGATAACTACTGTATTGCCATAGGTGAAAGACATTCATTTTTAATTCTTCTACTATATTGAATATTAATAATTTAAAGATTTCTAGGTAAGAAATGATTCATAAAAATAACAGTATTTATCGTTCCCACAGTAAATGTATAGACTTCACTTAAGACTGTATTGAATGCTGTCTAAGAATACAGCAAATTTTTCTCTCTTCTTAAATTTACAGTAGATGGACAAGAATGGAGGGAGTAAGAGTGAGTTGCCCAATGTTATGCAGAATTCAGCAGTAGACAAAGATTAAAAAGTGGATATGTTTGTCATCCAGACCTCATACAGAACCATGCTGTCTCCTAGATAAACCTGAGCTGGATATTGGTGTAGGAATGATCACGACTACGCCTTAAATTAGCCTTTGTATGTAGAAGTAGCCTCACTCTACTCACCTTTTTGTAAATATTAGGCTGTTGTTAGCTGCTTTGGTGATGCTAACAAACAGGCCTTCTCCAGTGAATAATACAGTTGATGACACATTTACATCCCTAGAAGGAAAAGACACATATGAATATTTTTAAATATTTATCCTCTACCACCAGTGGGGGAATGTTTGGGACAGGACTGTGATGGTGGAAAACAGCACCATTTTCTTTCCTTAAATAATGACCAATTAACAGGAGATTTTTAGAGCTTGAAACTCACATGTATTAAAACGTGACTTGCCTACTTTCACACTTACACCAAGATTTCTAATGCCCCAGTAATATTGAAAGAGACATTAATTATTTTAATAGGAGCAAAGTATGAATTTCTGCTTTTCTGTGCTAAATTGAAGGATTTGCAGTACTAGTTCTCAAATGTATGGAGCTAAAACTTAGTATACAAAATTGAACAGTAATAGGTGAACCTTGGAATATCAGAGTTTTGCTTTCTTGAGAGGGAGGGTAATTACACTGATAATATATTTCTGTGCCTATAGGAGAAATGAAACTGTTTTTTAGATCATGAAGAATATAAAGGAATTAATGCTACCTTTTCAGAAGTTAAGTTTCACCTTGTAGATCTGTTGAAATCAAAATAACTCTTTGTGGAATAAATCAAGGGTGTCATGTTTGCTACGAACAGGATAGTTCATCTGAAGTGGGGTGTAGTCCTCAACTCAATTTTTTTTTTGCAACAAGAACCTTTTGAATACCAAGTATTCAGTGTACTAGTAGTGAGATAAATAGTCTTGATGTTTACAGCCCATATCTAGTTTTACTTTATAGCTCTTTCCTTATCATATACTTTGTGTTACTGCATACGACCAACTTGGAACATAGACCTAAGGAATGCATTTGCTTTCTCTTGAGGAACCATTGGGAAAAATAGAGCTGTGTTCAGTTTACATAATTTTCTGGGGCCTGACAGCCTACTTCTGTCTGACTCTATCCAGAGCAAGAAGAGAAGGTTTAACACACAGAAAGCATCTCTATAGCAAGGAAGTACTTTTCTCTTTAAGAGCAGTAAACATCATTCTCCTGGAAAGTATGAAGTCTAGAATCTGCTTGCAAATCTGCTATTTGGAAAAGTAAGGCCAGGCATATGAGAAAGTAGGTGTTCAATGGTTCTGCTGCACCACTAGGAGATTTGTATGACCCACTCTACCAAAAAAGTCATTACTGCAGCATTTCATAACCTCAAAATGACACTTAATTCTCTCTAGGAACATGTACAGCACAGTGTACAGACTTTTTCAATATAAATCAACAGTATACTAACATGTACCTCAAAGATTTCTTCAGAGCCCCCAGCTGACCTTTTACATAGTCTGGGAGAGTACCAAAGTGCCAGCCCAGGTACGTAGAGTCAGATTCTATAATGGGGAACTTCACTGAGATCAGTCTACAGTGAGTGCAAATGTATATGAAAGGCAACTAAGTTGTTTCTTGAGAAAGTTACCGAGCAAGAGCTTTTAACAAGATAAAAAATTAACATGCTGCTATAAAGAGCTTGGAGTAAGTACATTTATGAATATTACTGGCTTACACTACATTATACCAGGGAACTTCAACTGAATGCATGTGTGTTTTACTAGATAATTGTAACGGACTGTGTAATAGGGCACACACCTTCTAAGTCAAAGCCTCATAGTACTTGTGAAGGTCTCTCATCTCACCTCAGTATCTTCCTCCTTGGCCTTTGCTTCTTTTTTTTTTTTCTGGATTACGGTTTGGAACTTCTCTGAGCTTCTCTGTAACCACAGGGTTTTGAGAAAACCTTTGATAATTTCATTTGGTTTCTTAGTGCACTGAAGCACACACACAACTGAAAAGTTTCAAGCTTTATGAGTGACTTCAAAAATCAATCTACTACTTTTTAATAAACTCATTGGTAAATCATGAGAGTAAATAATTTCTTGAAGTATAAGAAAACATACACATTTCCTGGAGATATTCAGTTTATTAACAAGAGTAGAGTTTGTTCTACTGGTCCAGAAACACAATCCCACAGCTTTTTAATTTCTCTTAATGAAAATGATCTTTTAGAAATCTTGGCAGTTGTGAGCAAAAAAATGGCCTTTAAGAGTTCAACCTAGGTGTTAAATAACCCTAAATCCATTCAACATGCTCACTTTGCAAAATTTACATAAAACTTAGAGAACAGTCTTAGAAGTGTCTTACACACAAATATACAGATATATCTGTGCAGTAAATTCCTTGGTTATTATTGGCCTTCATGTACTTTAATACTCTATGGATCACCGTGATGTCAGTCTCTAACTCTGTCTCAGATGTGCTCAGTAACAATAAGCAGTAGCAAAAGTAGAGAAAGATTCAGATGATGTACTATGATGATGCAAAAACCATCCAAAATAAGGATAGAAATGCAGTTGTCCTAGAGCTACGATTCTTTTCCCTAATAAAAAAGCCCAAACAAAAAACAACATCAAAAATACCTAAGGCCCTACATTTCTGATTTGGAGAAAATATATTCACACATTTTGTAATTCATTGTTTAGTTCTCAGGCTGTAGGATGTTTGCTTTTTTTTTTTTTTAATTTGTGTTTTGGTCACAGGGAAGTGTTTCTGTTTCATCCCCTGAATTTCTGACAGCTAGTAAAACAAATAATAAAGAATAGCAGCAAATTACAAATAGTGAATGATTTCTTTGGCATAAAAAAAACTTTGTTGACATGTGAGTTCATATGAAGAATTGCTGTTTTCTAAATGCTTACATGCACAAGATTTTTTCATGAATTTTCTTCAGATGGTAATTAAAAGTAACTTGCTTATACTCTCTGGATTTGAAATGAAGCTTCTTAAGCAATGGGTTTAAGGAGGCTTAATACCAGTGTCTCATCCATAGTGAAGCTATGGACCTGCAAAAAGTATCATTGAGAGTCCTCCTGTGGCTTTCAGGTGAAAATGCACATTATTTCTTGATGATAACTGATGTAAAATTAAGCCTATCTTCAAATTATTAGGACTGTCCTAATTCTGGTCCTCAATGCTGTAAATACAGCCTGAACACACTGAGAATCAGGTTCTTTCTTCTATCCATCAAAAGTCTCTTTTTGGCTCTACAGCAAAGTAAGATCGTACTATCTGTTTATTATGCTAATTTAGCCATCAGAATAAATTTTTTTTGTGCATAAATTTTGGGAGATCATTTCCAAGCCTTTCAAGTTGTACGTTCTATTCTCAGCACACAGCAGAACCTGGATCTGGCATTCAAAGGCAGGATTTTCAGTAGTGTCTCAAGGAGCTAGGCATGTAGTTACTACTGACCATTCATAACCAGGGAGGATGAAAACCTAATTGACCCGGAAACCTCAAACAAGACATTGCATTCCAATAAACTCATTTCTTTCTCAAGAATTTTCCTAGTTCATGAAGAAAACAGACTGCAGAGTTGAGAGCAAGTCCTAAACTCTCTGTCCTTGTTGGACTTCTGGGAACAGCAAAATTGCAAGATCTACCCCCATTCCTGGGTACAATTCAGTAAAGACATAGCTGGCTCTTGTCCCTGAGGAACAAGCATGTTTCGCAACAGACCACTACAATCACAAAAAGCTTGAAGTATGGTTTTTTTGGTTCAAACAAAAGTTATGCTACCTATAGTCAGGTTTTAACACTGTTGTCAGATGCACAGTTATAAATGCAACCTAAACAAAGGATCCTGATCAAGTTTCTGAAAAGCATCAATCTGGGAGCCTTGCACTCCAGACTCATAAAGAGTATTTGTAAATGATTTGCCTAAGCTATGTTTTGTAGATGAACACATATGTGTGCCTCCAGATTTGCTTCCTGTTCAGCATGTTACGAATACCACAGGTACATATTTGGAAATGAAGGCAAGAGGATTTACGTGTGTGATTTACTAGAATCTGTGTGGAACATTGCACTTCCTAGCCCAGCTACAGAAATAATCAGGAGATGCTACAGGACTCTACCTCTACTCTGCTCCCATGACACCTCACCTGGAGTATTTTGTCCAGTCCTGGAACCCCCAACATAAGAAGGATATGGAACTATTGATAGAGGTCCAGAGGAGAGCTACGAAGATCATCAGAGGGATGGAGCATTTCTGCTATAAGGATAGGCTGAGAGAGTTGGGGTTGTTCAGCCTGGAGAAGAAAAGGCTCTGGGGAGACCTTAAAGCAACCTTCCAGTACCTGAAGGGGGTGACATAAAGCAGGGAGGGACTTTTTGCAAGGGCATGTAGCGACAGGACAAAGGGGAAAGGTTATAAATTGGAAGTGGGAAGATTAAATTGGACGTTAAGAAGAAATTCTTGACAGAGGGGGTGGTGAGGCACAGTCAAAGGTTGCCCAGGGAAGTTGTGGATGTCCCCTCCCTGGAAGTGTTGAAGGTCAGATTGGATGGGGCCTTGAACACCCTGGTCTGGTGGGAGGTGTCCCTGCCCACGTCAGAGAGGGTTGGAACTAGATGATCTTTAAAGTTCCTTCAAAGCTAAACCATTCTGTGATTTTATGACTTCTGTAACTGCAGTCCTTTTCATAAATTAAACAGTAAATGAAACTAGCAAATGTATAAGCAATTAACAACAAATACAAATTGTCCTATATGAATCTTAGCCTCTTTCTCTAATAAAGTACGATTCTAGGCAATTATTGAGTATAGGGGCATGACCTATAGCCTACTCAAGACCTGTCATTGCAAACATCAATTTAATTACATATATGGTGCTTCTTATTAATAAATATGCTGCTAGAAGGGGATTTATAGAAGGCAGAAATAGCATGATCCTTATAGGATTTATGTGCATGTATAAATATGAGGATTTCATATTTATTCTGTAGGATCAGTAACAGCAGTAGCACTCAGAATATGAGAAAGTAATGAAATTTAGTTTTAAAAATACATTTATTGACAGAAAAATGCAATAAACTAAGAAATTAAATTTAGAAGAACTAACTAGGAAATTTAACAGGAATTTTTTAAACAAGTATATCTGACTAGCCTACAAAGACAAACTGAACATATTGCCACATGTTATGGAGACGAAGCATAAGTAACTGTTAAAAAGTAACAGAAAATACTGTGGAAGACAATGTACACTATAAAGTTCAGATATACAAATGCAAATTAAAACAATAGACTACATTATTGTTAGGTTCCAGTAGGTATAGAGGGAAAGGAGGCAAGGGAGAGGGAGAAGAAATCAGAGGAATAAGGCTACTAGCCACAGTAAAGAACAAGATATTTGACCAGAATGTTTAGTCATAGTTTGTATGTTCTTATATGCATGAGTAAATGAGATAAATAACAAATAGGATTTGGTCATGCAGGTATCTGACATTTATGTAAATGCAGTACCTATGCAAAGGGAAAAATGAAAAAACAAACCAGCACACATTCATCCAATCATTAAAAATATCATCAAGTAACACTTGAATACCAAGGTAAGTCCTGCTACAAATAATTTTCTAAGTCTTTTCTACAATTAATTTACCAGAAGTGTGTTTACAGGCATCCTACTTTGGTCAGAAATGAACATAATGAATTGAAAGCTTAGAATTTAATTTGATTATTAAAAACCTCATCAGTGTAGGAAAAGCTATCCATTACTTAGTGGATGGCAGTGAAGTTGCATACAGTGCAAGAAGGCCAGAATTTAGGCCATAAATTTTACAATAGACCAAAAATCACTTTTGTACTCAAACCTCCCCACATCTTGCCTGGAAATTCTGCTGGGTAGTGACTGAAGCCCAGTCTATTTTCTCAGTCACATACATCCCTCCTCCCTCCCCCATTTAGGTATACTTCAAGAGAAATAGTTTCCTTTCCCACAGCTGAGGTCTAATGATGGGTGTGAAACTTATTTCAAGCCCAGGTGATTATCTTGAATTTACTTGAAATGAACATTAGTATGATAGCAGAGCAGCCAAGGCTGCTGTTTTCTCCAGTTTTACTCTTGAGCCATCCTCATAAAAGTGAAGATGTAAATGATGACATAAAATGATAAAAGACTAAGGCAGCCAAGTCAGTCTCCCAGTGTTCTCCAACATGTACCCTCATGCCTAACATGGTATATTTGGAGCCATCAATCCTGTAATAAGTGCTGTCAAAACAGGTTTTGCAACACTTACAGATTTGTTGGCACACTAAGCATTTCACTGGCCACAGAAAAATGTATTTGTCCCGTTTTTGTCTGGGAAAGACATCAGTAAAATGATGAGAAAATCACCAATATACAAATATACTCAATACCAATATACTCAACAAACCTGCAAACAAGTTACAAGGACAATGAATGTATTTCACTCACCTGAACCCCAGCAGCTGGCAGATACTGTCTGAAATCTGTTCATTCCAATCATCTGCGCATGCCAGATGCCATGTTTTTATGATCCTGGCCTGTACCAGGCCTTCAGTGATTAGAGAACCATTAAGCAATCCCACTGTAGACCAAAATAGGCAGAATAATTTCAGATAGGTGTGAAACCACCATATCCCTTGCCCAAAGAAAACAGAAATATAATATAAATAGCTTCTTGCCAGAAAAAAAAAAAAAAAAGTTAAAATCCATTACAGTGGTAATAAATGCAGCATCTCCAGGGTGTTGTGCTCCCACAGGAAGGAAATGTTATTGCTATCTCTCTCTATGTTTCTGCACAAGAGACTTTCATACCCTCTGTTTTGCAAATGTGTCACAAACAGATGATAAACAGCACATTTTCCATCAACTCTGACTAATGTTTTTTTCTTAGCATTGTGCAATTTCCAGGTATGGTGTTAAGTTTGAGCTATACAGAGCTCAGTAACACTGACTGTAAATAAAGTTAAAAACAGACATGACAGAAAAATTGGATTTTCCAGACCAAATTGCTATGAGAATTTTTACTGTTTTCATTGCAGCTTAAGATAAAACACATATACAACAATAAAAACTCTCTGAATATCAGCCTTTGTACTAAAACTTTTCCCAAGAGTAGAGTCCTGTCCCTAGGCAGGAATAACCCTATGCACTAATGCATGTTACGGGTTGACCTGTTGGAAAACAGCTCTGCAGAGAGGGACCTGGGAGTCCTAGGGAACAAGAAGTTAAGCATGAGTCAGCAATGTGCCCTCGTCGCTAAGAAGGCCAATGGTATCCTAGGATGCATTAAGAGGAGTGTGGCCAGTAGTCAAGGGATATTGTCTGTCTCCTCTAGACCCTTAGTGAGGTACATCTGGAGTACAGTGTCCAATTCTGGGCTTCCCAGCTCAAGAAAGAGAACTACTGGGGACAGTCCAGCAGATAGCTGCAAAGATAGCTAGTGGACAGAAGCATCTCTCTTATGAGGAAAGGCTGAGACACCCGAGTGTATTTAGCATGGAGAAGAGAAGGCTGTAGGGGGATATTATCAATGTTTACAAATATCTAAATGGTAGGTGTCAGGTGGATGAGGACAGACTCTTTCTAATGGTGCCCACCAACAGGACAAGGGACAATTGGAAAACTAGAATATAGGAAGCTCCATCAGAACATGAGGAAAAACTTTACTCTGAGGAAGACAGAGCACTAGAACATCTTGAGGTCATTCCCCCTTGTCTTGTCCCCTGTCATTTGGGAGAAAAGACCAGAACCCTCCTCTCTACAACCTGCTTTCAGGTAGTTGTAAAGAGCAATAAGGTCACCTCTCAGCCTCCTCTTCTCCAGGCTAAACAACCCCAGCTCTCTCAGCCGTTCCTCATAAGGCCTGTTCTCCAGCCCCTTCACCAACTTTGTTGCTCTTCCCTGGACACACTCTGGAGCCTCAACATCCTTCTTGTGGTGAGGGGCCCAGAACTGAACACAGTATTTGAGATGCGGTCTCACCAGTGTCGACTACAGGAGAATAACCTCCCTGGACCTGCTGGTCATGCTGTTTCTGATACAAGTCAAGATGCCATTGGCTTCTTGGCCACCTGGGCACACTGCTGGCTCATGTTCAGTCAGCTGTCAACCAACACCACCAAGTCCTTCTCCTCTGAGCAGCTTTCTAGTCACTGGTCAGTAGATGAACCTGCTTTAGCAAAGTGGTTGTACTAGACTTCCAGAGGTCCCTTCCAACCACTATCATCCTGTGATTTTGCAATTCTGCTATCAGCAGAGTGACTAAGGAAGTTGGACCATAACGTTTAAGAAGGTTAACATAATCCCATATATATCTCAGTAGCTACAAGTGTGTTTCAGGGAGACAACAGTTATTGCCAACATGAAGTAGTGAAAAACATAAAACACATTTAAAATTTACTGGTTGACAAAACAGTTGTTTCATAAAATATTAACTATCCAGAAGTCTTTCTGAAAAAAAAAAAAAAAGTCTCTTATACATTATATACAGTAATTATTTAATGGTAAGCCTCAGTCATGAAAAATTTTCAAGCGGTCTTGAAAAATCTCTGAATTTCTTGCACTGTGAGATTTCTCAAAGTTATTTTTGACACCTCTGCACTCCTTTACCTGAACTGTAATTCCTTTTCCTTACTTTTCATCAGACCCATATTCTTCTCCATATACACTGTTTGTAAGGAATAAGAGAGTCACTGAGCACTCAACAAGTGCTTAATTCAAATGTCATATATTTTAGAATTCTGCAAAGGAAGATATATCCCACACCTTCACACCTTTCTTTTGCAGTCCCTGGGAATTTTAAGAAGTTGAAGAATTTGAAAATTACAGTTTGTCTAGTTCAAAATGCCACTTCTGGTGAGAAATTGAAATGAGAAATACTTTTGGACACAGAAAAGACTCGATGTGAATATGTCTAATTGAAGTTCATTTGATTTTAAGGCTTATATTGATTCAGTATTTGGAGTAAATATGTTTTGGAAACAGTTCTCCCAGTCCTTTAATATGGGGCAATTTGTTATGAAGTAATAGACAATCTATAGTAAAATAAATCTTTGGGAAAAATGTATGTCATATTAATGTAGGGAATGGTTACCTCATTCAGATCTTCTTTAGCAATGGCTGGAAAAAAACATTTAAGTCCTCTTTTCTTCAGAAGAAACTGATTTTTTTCTATGCATTTTAAAGGAGAACATTTTTGCAACAAAATAGCTACTTGCACTAATGCAAAGACTGAATCCGTGCCTTCAGACGTATATATGTAAACCTATATTTATATATACCACCTATATGAATGTGTGTATATATATATATGCATCTAAAAGACGTTGAACTCAGAACTGTCAGCACACATTCAAGGGCATTCTGATCCCTAACAGTCCTCTTTAAAGCAAAGGAAGATAATGATGTATTGAGCTTAAAAGCTGCTTGTAACTCTTCCATTAGTGCTCCATAATAGGTTGTCAGAACAGCACTTTGTCAGGAACAGCAATGTAATTTCTGTGATAGGCCCAACATGATTTTAACATCAATTGTACATTTAAAATATTGTTTAAAGAATGCTATTTCCATGCTATGTGAAACGAAACCACATACTTTACACCTACTTTTTGGAAAGAACAATTTTACTAGAGGAACAAGAAGTAGCAACTGTTGGTTTCCTTGTTGTAGTAAGTGCACATCCACTGTGATCAAAAGATGCTGCTTTTGCAGCTGTGTCATCCCTTCAGTCTATGGCAATGCATCCACAAGATGGAGCCCACGCAGGCTGGAGGGTACCACATTTTGATGTTTGGCTTCACACCCACAAAAATAGCTGGGAATTTTCATCGATGATACTTACTCTCTACCCTATGCTGCAGAATTTATACTGCTATGCAACCCTAATTAATTACAGCGAAAAGTGATAGAACTTTCAGAATATGAAATGGACACAGAAGAAAATCATGTAATGAGTTTTCATTTAATTTTGAGGTAATTATAAGAATTCACAGTTTTGAGCACAGAGGAACTTCTTACTTTTTGCAGAGATCTTTGCCAGTAAACATACAATATATCAGAAAAATAACTTTAATTTTTTGGCCCTGAGAAACTCAATGAAATAAAGCTGTGTAAATTGGCATGGTCTGCATGCAGCAGTAGTGTTGTATACCAACTGAGCTGTTGTGGCTGTTTTCCTAGGTAATTCCTATCAAATATGCATACAATCCCTCTCTTTGTGTGAAGGAAACCTTACCGCACTTTGCTTCATCAGAGCCATCTTCACACTGAGGTCGACTGTCACAAAGATTGTGCAACGGTATACACTCCCCGCTGCCACACTGATGCTCATCAATTGCACAAGCTCCTGAAGGAAAACAAGAAGAATCCATAACTACAAGGAGATCATATAGTTCACCTGGAATAAAAATTGATTGGATCAAACAGAGAACCTTTCCTTTCCTTTCCTTTCCTTTCCTTTCCTTTCCTTTCCTTTCCTTTCCTTTCCTTTCCTTTCCTTTCCTTTCCTTTCCTTTCCTTTCCTTTCCTTTCCTTTCCTTTCCTTTCCTTTCCTTTCCTTTCCTTTCCTTTCCTTTCCTTTCCTTTCCTTTCCTTTCCTTTCCTTTCCTTTTCCTTTCCTTTCCTTT